>NC_056746.1:1038016301-1038075215 GCF_019279795.1 Protopterus annectens
ATTATATGCAATTCTCACAGCTTTGGGATACCAGATGAATTTAGCTAACTCTCTACTTATCTTAGTCAGAAAAGACTTGGGTACTATCTGATCTACAGAGTTGAATTGAAAAAGTATTCTAGGAAGAATATTCATTTTTATTATAGCAGCTTTAGATAAGAGAGATAATTTCAGCTTCTCCCATCTAAGAATATCAAGAGATATTTTGGACCAGGATCTGAGAAGATTATTTTGAAATGTAGATGAATAATTATGATAAAAAAAAATCCCTAAATATTTAATATCCAACGTAGTTTTAAAATGAGATACAGGAAAATAATTTGGATTATAACCCTGAGGATTTATAGGAAAGATATGAGATTTCTGAAAGTTTACCTTATAATCTGAAGCCTTTGAGAAAGCCTTAATGGAAGATTCAATCTTATGAAGATCAGTGTTCGGAAGTTGAAAATAAATGATTAAATCATCAGCAAAGGCTGATAGAGGAACTTTAGTATTCATTGCTTTGGGAATCGCATGAAAAGTATTTGATTTTATATAAAGAAATAGGGGTTCAATGAATATGTTGAAAAGAAAAGGGGATAACGGACATCCCTGCCTAGTGCCATTAGTTATTCGTAGAGGTTCTGAAAGAATTTTGTTTATCCATAAGCAAGTCAATGAATTATTATATAAAACCTTAATCATGTCTATGAAAGAAGAGGGAATATTAAAAAATGATAAGGAATGAAAAAGAAACCTCCAATTAACCCTGTCAAAGGCTTTTGCCGCATCTAATGTTAAAGCATAAATTGGATTTTTATCTTTTTTCAAAATATGTATTAAAGAATCTAAGGTTAAGGTATTATCCCAAGTGTGTCTACCTGACATAAAGCCTGATTGTTCCATGGATATTATAGAAGGAAAAATTTTTCTAAGTCTATTAGCTAAAAGTGAAGCTAAAATCTTTATATCAACATTAATCAAAGAAATGGGTCGATAGTTGTGTGGATCTGATTTGTCCTTTTGATTTTTTAAAATTAAAATAGTTTTTGAAGTATTCCAATGAAGGTCTGAAATACCATGTTTTATTATATAGTTATATACTTTTAACAGGATAGAGGAAATCAATAAGTTATAAGTTTTAAAGAATTCAGCTGTGAATCCATCCGGACCAGGGGATTTACCTATCCTGAGATTCGAGATGGCTTCTTGAATTTCTTGTAGGCTTATGGGAGCTGAAAGCAAGTCATATTGATTTTTATTTATGGAGGGGAATTCAATAGAATTGAGAAAATCAATCATATTTTTATGTGTAGTACTACCCTTATTATCTTTGGAGTATATGTCAGAGAAAAGGTTAGAAAAGAGTTGTATTATTTCTTGATCAGAGTTATAAATCTTGTTATTAAAGTGTAAATGAGATATTTTAGGAGGTTCTTGGTTGTTTCGTATTAATTTAACAAGGAATTTAGATGGGGTTTGTGCCCATTCAGAGTAGATCGCAATCATCCTTTGTTCAAAAATGGTTAGATTCTGTTTGTGTAATTGAAGTAATTGGGTTTGTAATTCAATTATTAAATTGTCTCTACTGGGGTCTACGTTAATTTTTTGTTGTTTTTCTAATTCAAGAAGTTTATTTGTAAGTTCTATTTCTTTGCTTTTATATTTTTTTTTAAGAAAAGAGGCTTTATTAATCAAAATACCTCTAATATAAGCTTTACAAGCTGCCCATTGTATGTCTAAAGGTATATCAGAAAGTTCAAGATTATAGGTAAGATTAGATAGTGTTTCAGTTATTTCTTGAGATATATCTTTATTACAAAGTAAATTATTATTAAGTGTCCAATTATTATAATTCGATGGGAAAATTCTCTTCTGGATAGGGTTAATCTTTATTGAAATCTTAGAATGATCCGATAAAGATCTCGGTTCCAAGGAAAGAACAATATCAAAGTGTGTGAGAGATTCCGAAATTAAAAAAAAATCCAGTCTTGACCAAGATTTGAAACATTTTGAGTAGTAAGTATATAACTCATCTTTAGTTATTTGGTCTTTCAAGGAAACGGGGTCAGTAAGGTTAAGATCATACATTAAATCTTCCAAGGCAGAAGAGGATTGGATATTATAACAATAATGAGGAGATTTATTAGAACGATCTGCAATAGGGTCAATAACAGCATTCCAATCACCACCAGAGATAATATAATGATCTTTAAAAGATGTTAAAATATTATGAATTTCTGTAACAAAAATATATTGTTGAGAACACGGGCCAAATAGATTAAAAAAATAGGATAGGTTTGTTAATATTAGGAAACTGAGAAGAAAAAAAACACCATCTACCATTTATATCAGACCCTATATTTAGTATGGTACCTTGAAAAGATTTCTTGATAATTGTCGCTACTCCTCTAGCATTAGAACTATTACCTGAAGAAATAATGGATTTTACCCAGTTCTTATCTCTTTCTCTTGCCCAATCCTTATCATACATATGCGTTTCTTGAAGAAAACATATATTTGCATGTGATTTAAAAATCAAGTGACAGAGAAGCGCCCTTTTAGACTTGTTTTGTAGACCTCTAACATTCCATGAATCTATACATAAAGTCATAATACAATAAATGTAAATAGAACTAGCTTAAATTTGTTATATATAATAGAAAAAAAAAAAACAAAAATGATGTCACAGATATTATATTGAAGATAGTAAACTTAAATAAGGAAGGTGAACTTGCGGAAACCAAAGGCGCTTACTTTTTTTGTAAAAAACACATAGGGTTTTACTTTCAGTCTGCTCTTATAGTTTCCATTCTGCCCTTTATCTATAATTATAAAATGACAGTAATAAAAAAAAGAAAAAGGCAAAAAAGGAAGAAGAACATGACAGCAGTAAAAATCCTTCCACAAATCCCCGGTGCCTACCCACCCCACAATACTAATGGAAGGAAATAATATATAGTTCAACTGTAAACTTTTTGTTAGGTTAGCATAGTAACTCTTGTTATAATAATTAAGAACAAAATAAAAATTAATTAAAAAACTAAAACTACAACAGTATATACATATATACAATCCACATTGTTTCCAAGACCAGGCTAGGTTAGAACCCATAAACAACACACCCACGAGTTCATATCTAAAAGCATTGATAATAGCCATATAAATAGGGAAATAAAATTAACTAAATAAAGTCTGTTTGTATCTATTTTTATATTTGAAACCCCAGATATTATTAGTATAGTATAATCCTTTGTATAATATATATATAATATGATTAAAAAAACATGAGAGATTTATTTTTTAGCACAAATTAGACAGTAATAGTAAAAACCAAGACAAAAAATCAACAGGTAGAAACTGCTGCACGTAATGCACGCGCATGATGAACTAATATTGCAAATCTCTCACGAAGATGGTGGGAATAGACATTTGTATCGTTAATGGATCGTGGACAACAACCCACCATATCATCCATTAATGTAGACAAAATTATATCATACATTTGGTATATTCTAACTTATACCTCCGTAACCTAAATATTTACACAAGGAAAGAAATGCATTTTAATTGTCACTGCAGGAAACCACAGTAAATGAAACAGGCAGCAAACCAACGACTGTACCATAAACAAAAGTTCCAACTCCCTCAGTTATAACGAGGATTGGTATTCTCAAGCAGATCCACAAAGAAAGAAGGTGCCAGGAGTAAAACGCCCAGCACTAATTGTGGCTCCAGTTTCATCAGCAAACTCCAGAACAACATATCGCTCAATGTCACCTGAAGAAACATACAGTTATATAGTCATCTGTAAGGCACACGAGCTACCTTCTCATCCCATAAGACAAACTAGGCATTTAGTAAAGAGTTCAAGTCACGCCAGAACTAGCAGAAATTCACCAGCAAAGCTTACTTATTTTTTCCATATACATGCCAACAGCAAGCCATAACAAACACTGGAAATAGTCTTTGAACATCCATATATGCTGCAGAAAAAAAAAAGCTAAAGGAACAAAGCGCTTACATGTATCTGCACTTGTAATATTCAATATTTCTTCACTGCTCCAATGTAAGACATATTAATATACGCCAGCATAAAAATACTCTTCTATGTCACCGGATACGAGTTAAATGCCCTAGTAAAGGCATCTTTAGCTTCAGATGGAGAACTTACTGAATATTTAACCTCTTTGTATGTAAATAAAAGTACACTCGGGTACCTCATTTGAAATCTCACACTTCGTTTTATTAAATCAGCACAGAAGGGAGCCAATTTCTGCCTATTCAATTTTATTTGGTATGGCAAGTCTTGAGTAAAAGTAATTTTATGACTGTTCCACATCAATACTTTTTGCTTTTTGGCAGCATTTAGAATGTTTTGAACATCCTGAAAGTTCAATAATTTTGTATAGATGATGCGAGGGATTTGTGAATCTTGCCTGCGTCTAGCTGCTCTATGCGCCCTCTCAGTTATCAATTTATCAGATGAATTACTTAACCCCAGAAGTGCACTGAAAATCTGACCACAAACTAAATTAAGGTTTTGAATATCATATGTTTCAGGTAAACCCCTGACAATAATGTTATTGCGCCGGCTTCTCGCTTCAAGATCTGTCAATTTAGATTGTAACTCTTCAATAAGTGCAGAGTTTTTTTTTGTGCCATCAGATACTTGGTTTATTTTAAAGTCATTTTTTTGTGTATTTTGCTCTAAAGTATCAACTCTTTGTACTAACTGATTAATCGATTTAGTAAGACCAGACATTTGATCAGATATAACCTGAATAGCATCCTGAATTGGTTGAAGCGCTACTTTGAGATCGTCGATGTGAAGGTTAAGTTCAGTTTTAGTTTTGGTACTTGTTTTATTACTTGTAGAGCTATTATCCAAAAGTGTTTTCGAGGTTCTCAACCTTTTACATGTATTATCTTTCTCCGGAGAGAGTAATGAAGAAATTTTTGCCTTGGTACTCTGAGCATCCATAACTTCCGCGCTTTCTGTCATGACTAAAAACTGGTGAAGAACATAGAATACGAGGAGCGCCAACTAATAGAAGCGTGAATCCTGTCAGGCACAAGCTTGTCACACAGGCGTCCTGGAAAACTCGTATTCCTTATCCCAGAAACTGGATCAAATGTAAAAAATTCATTTTTTTACCAGAAAAAGATTACCAACTTATTTTCAGATACGTTGTAATAGTCTCTCGTACTAGCGAATAGAGGTTACTACTATTTAGAAATAATTAAGGCTATTTTAAGTTAAAATTAACAGGAGGAGCTCGTGGATAGGGTGCCAACTAGCCGACCACCATCTTGGAATTCATGTGGAGATAGGTTGGGTTGGAAGATAGAGAAGACAGCATACAGGGGCAGTATATGACACACATGGTGGATAAACACCCTGGATAGGGAGTGTTGTCTGCATTGTGGAAGCCCATGAGCCCCTATATGGAAACAGTGGGACCAAGATCCCCACCCATGGGCAGTCACAACATGAGCTTCACTGCCCTGAAGGTGCCTGGGCTGGGGGCTGAGAAGGAGGAGCATGCAGACCATCTGAGTGTGTACTGAGGCCCTCAAGGTGCTGTAACACATCCCCCAAGTCTCTGTGGAGCTACCTATGCACCAGACCCTGGAACTGACGTCAGGTGACAGGATCCCGTCTGTGTGTGCTCCCGAGGGAGGGTGAACACCATCCCCTGAGGTGGTTCCACCTGAAGGTAGTGCAGGACCAGTAGATGAGGAGGTCCCAGGGTGGGTCCCACATGCGATGTGGCCTGATAACATGGCCAGATGAGGTGGGAGAGATGGTTCTGCTGACAACTGTTCCCCAAACATGCTATTGTGTCACTGTTATAGAACATATGTGGGTAGTAATAGTCCACACATTCCTGGATTATGTCCAACAGCATGCATAGATATTCCCATTAACACAAAACAACACATGTGCAGCAGTCACATAGCAAACAGAACACATGCATATATGGAACCATAGTGGCCCTTACAATGGCATGCAGGTGACATTGTCCATAACAGGCCACCAATGATAGTGTCCCAACATGGAACATGACTACAAACACATGGCACAAATTGTTGTACAATACGATATATGTCCCAATGGTAGGTCTTCTGTAGACATACCCGTTGAGTTGTGTGATCGGATTGTTGTTGCAGATATGGTGGGGGGGGGGCAGTGATGTGTATTAACAAGTATGATAACCTTACAGTATGAGGTCCTCAGACCTGTTTCCATCTTTATGTCTTTCAGGCAATATGTCGAGTGAATGCTTGCCAGTTTATACAGTGGAGAATGATGTCATCATCTCATACCTGGTGCAGCACTAACAGACCTCATTTGGCAGTACAGCCCATGATCTGCAGGAGTGGACCGCCCTGTGGAACGATCTTGTCCACAGGGTAAATAATGTTGGCCTGCATAAGTGCAGTTATGAGCAGGTCCGACATCAATACATCGATCTACTTCGCCATGCCTGTCGGCGTGCTGCTGCAGTTAGGGGGGATCAGCTTGCAACAGGGGGGGGTCATGCCATCCAGCCCCCCCGACACATGTTGAGGAGCTCCTTGCCAGCCTTGGGGCACCTGCCTGCCCGCAAACCCAACACCTGGCGGAGAGCATAGTGGAGGTGGGTGCTGCCCACACAATGGCAGAGGAGCGTGCAGGTAAGGCCACAGGGCACATCAGTAGACTACTGTTGTGCATCTATCCGCATCTGTAGAGTTAGATCTTGTATATGTGAGATGAAATATATATATAGTCTCTTGCTGCATTGTAGTAATAAACAGATGTGCATAATCTGTAGTATTGTGGGCTTGTACTGTTGATGTACTGTAATGCTGCACCCACCCTGTACCAATGCCACTGGTGTGGCTACTGACATCACATCTGTCACACAATTATGTAGGTCCCGCTGGTATACCTTCAGGGCAGCAGCCTGTAGCTGGTGAGTATGGTGTTTGTTCAAGTTTGCCAATACACTGGTCATGTTATGGCCATGGTATATTCCATGCACACATTTAACACACCTACCCTAATGCATACTATACATGTTCACATATTGTTGCCGTTAACTGCACTGCATCACAGTGGTCACCATGATGGTGCACAGAGATGAACATAACGGTGGGACAAATGGCCTACAGTAGGGACATGTCTGAAACATCACCCTTATACAGTGCTACAACAGTGTATATATCAGTATTACAATGGCAACTGTTTCAGATCTACACTACGGCAAATCACAATACTGCAGTCCACAACCCGTACAACCTACAATGAGCAATGAATGTGTAATATGGAATCCTATGTTAGGACAGCAAATATGGGGAATACATACCTTCCGAAACACTGGAAGCATATGTGTGCATACACTCCAGATAAAATATAGTGCAAGCAGCTGTTGAGGTACTGACAGCATGCATTCTTCATGAGCATGGGCCTTCCAGCAAGTACAAGTCCCCAATGTCACACCAAGAAATGGTCTGCTGTCCAATACAGTTGGCCATCAAATGTGCCCACTTACCTGCAACAGAGACAGCCATGGCTTGCACACATCTTACATGCCATGGCATGGACCCCATACCCAACAGGTAGCACCCAGGAGTTGGATATGTAGCTATACCTCACCATTGCATATAACATGGCAAACAGTGCAGACAGTCATGTATGTGGCGAGGATGTATGGGGCAGGATTAATGTAGAAAATAAACAGATGGCCATTCAAGACAGATGATGTCACATGTTGCAAACCGGTCATGCAGGCTGCCAAGTAACGTGCCACAACACTAAGGGAGATGCAGGAATGTCTACCAAGTACTAGCTGTGCAGTACCTGTGTCAGCATTTGCCTGGACCCTGCATAAGTATGGCCCATGGCTTAGGGTAATCAGATGGGACAGTTGTACCACAGGAAACACCAGCCAGGCCTCTCTACAGGTAGCATATGCATAACAGAAAAGGTTCCCAAATGTCATGCATTGCAATGTGTACTGGTGTACCAAGACTACGTTGGAAACCTACAGACAGTATCAATTAAGATACATGTGCTGCACATCCAACACCTCACCCCACCTCAGGCCCACCATCCCCATCTGTATCTTGCTGGTGCCAGTGTACACCTGTATGTTTGCCATTCATTAGCTGGGACTAGGCTGGCACACATGGTGTTCAGTGTTTGGGACACTGCAAAATGACTCACATGTGTAGGCCATAGTTGTCAAGCATCTGCAAAAAGGCTGAGGGTGGGGAGGGGGTGTCATCATGACACAACAGTGCACTGAAGCAGAGATCCAAAAGATGCTACAAATGGCTGTATCTGCACACAGTCAAGGTCAGGAACTGTGGCACACATAACTCTGACTCCACAGCAATAGTGATGGCAGTGTGTGACCTCCAAGGGATGTGCACATGAGTTGACCTTGCAATCATTCAGAGTTGGGGGACATTTGTAGGGCAGACTGACCAAATACTGGCAAATACAGGTGGCCCATGCTAGTATACCCATGCCAGGAATAGTGACTGCTGTAGTACACATAACAGTAGGTGCAACAAACCATCATGATAAGGCCGTGTACACATATGCATCCACAAACTGTATGCATCTCATTCAGCATCTGCACAACTAACACATTTGTTTGACACTGCATTTGATTGTACAGGTCATATGTCACATATCAGGTTTGTGTAATGTTAACATATGTAGTAATGTGGTCCCATGACATACCAAGGAAGAGGGCGTCATATCAATAAGGGTGTGTACACTCCCCATAGCCACAGTAAGGTTTGAAATTTATCAGTGTAATTGTATCGTATTGGCCATACATGCACCACTGATGATGAGATCTGTAAATCAGACATCAGGCATTCACAAATGACATCTGTCCACATATCATCCCATATATGTGTTGGACAAACACACAGGGGCTTTGCCTAGCAGAGCAAACATAACTGATACAATAATACACATTCAGCAATGGTGTATACACCTGTGAGGTATGGTGCACAGTACATGCCAGGGTGCCAAACAGGTGCATAGCAATGCTGTGTACATAGGTGCAGTGTGTTCCAGGGGAAGGGGCATCACCTACTAACACAATCCATGCATGACAGAGATGTATAATGTTGCTAGCAGGGATTGACTATAGCTGCACAGCATGCTGTTGAGTTCATATGTCATGCATGTTGACAGATGGGTAATGGGATGTCTGTGTGTAACATCTTTGTGCAACCTCACCTGTAAGTGTGTGTGTGTGTGTGGGGGGGGGGTTATTTTATCTGTAAGTTTAATCTGGTGGAATGGAGGAGGGGTTGATGTATGTAGGATGTGTGTGTGTATGTGTGCGTGTCTATGTATGCACATGTGTGAGTGTGGGGTTGTTCATACCTCTCAACTTCCCTTTGAAATTGTGCAGTACATGGACATGGACAGACACATGAGACACCAGGAATACTTGTCTGACATGTAATCTCAGGACAGCTGATAGTATAATAACGTCTGTAGCATGGAACATGCATTGGGAGGGAAACTAGACACCAGAGATACTGTTATAATTGCAATCAGCAGAAAGGCGAAAGAATACCCACATATGCAGCACTACAGATGCATTGGGGAATTACTAGACAACACAAGAGAATGTTTCCAAATATTACTGTAATCCACATAAAAAGTTAATACAGCAAAAAATCTTGCATCTACTGAACAATAGTTACGTATGACACTCCAGTGCGTGACATTATTGAGTGACTGTAGTAGCCCCTAACATATGGGGGCCATGCTCAAGATGTCTGGACAAATGAGAGTGAACACTAGATGATATCAGGGAGTTTTTGAAAAACTGATTCCAATCAAGTCAAAGAGGTAATGGAGTAACAGGTCATGTTTTGTGATCACTTTTCTAGGCAATTATAAGAATGATACATTAATGATTGGTATTAATGACTGTAAGTATCCAGGACTAATGCAGGATGGGGAACTTAAAAGAATAAACTAAGGACAGTCTGTAAACTCAGGGACAGGTAAGTATTATGGTGGAATGTCAGGGTGTGTGTGTGTGTGTGTGTGTGTGTGTGTGTGTGTGTGTGTGTGTGTGTGTGTGTGTGTGTGTATGTGTGTGTACTGTTAAGCAATGAAATACAGGTCGTAAAGTGCATTTCTTGTTTTCCCCTAACAGGTGGCAAGGTGGGTCAGGGTCTCTCCTGCAGGCAGTATTATGCTGGTGTTTATACAGACATTGAAAATGATGATAGGTGTGTTGAGGCACAGGCGGGGGGTTGTCAGAGGCTGAAACTGCGCCATCATTTGACATCCCACTGTTATCCACCTCATCCCCTCACACAGGCACAGTGCCTATACATACTCCATCACCAGTGGCCATAGCAGAGGGACAGTTGGCGGTTGGTGGCAGGGAACAGGACAGTGTGGTATCTATGGCACATGTGTCTGGACACAGTAGCCATAGCCAGATGTCCGGCAGGGTACCATATAGGCAGATGTACAGGGGTACTCATTGGAGGGCTGCTGGTCATCATGCCCCTGGCAGAAATGCCACATCTGGTACCACCAGATGCATGTTTCAGGCTGTCATGGAGGCACAGGCATGTATGGAGGGTCTATATCACATTATCAAAATTCCAAAAGATTGAACAACATAAGCTCGACCTTGGAATCTCAAAATGTGATATACTCGAACGCTCAGAACAGCAAATTTTTTCCAAGGGAAAAAATTCGCTGTTCCGAGAATACACACACACAGCACAAGCACACCAAAATACATAAGCCACACATGCACACTTCACAGAACCCTACACTAAACCGTACATACACTACTAGCTGTCCACTTACCTTAACCAAACCCTAACCCTAAGGTCCCTTACTAACGCAAACTCACCTTACCCGCTCCCTAACCCTAAGGTCCCTAACTAATGCACACTCACTTTACCCGCTTTTTAACCCTAAGGTCCCTAACTTTTGCACACTCATCTTACCCACTCCCTAATCCCAAGGTCCCTAACTATTGCACACTCGCCCTACTTGCTGTATATCCCTAAGGTCCCTAACTATCACACACGCAGCTTACCTCGGTCCATTTACACACTTACCTTAACCCGGTCCATCACCTTCACACCACAGTCGAGGAAATAGCGAAGCCACAGAAACGGCCCACCGAATACTTTCCCTAGGAAAATATTCGGTGTTCTGCAGCTTCGCTATTTCAAGTGTTCACTGAATAGGGGTAAATATTATAACATTCAAAGTTTTAAGACTCCGATGTTATAATATAGACCCCATATCAAACGGTACACCAGACAGGCTCTGAGGCTGCAGAGGGCTACTCTTTCAGCTCTTACTGACAACATCCATGATCTTGCAGGTGCCCTCCGTTATTATACAGAGGTCATGGATAGACTGTGGGGAGAGATGGTGGGACTCCTCGACTGTGGATTGTCCATGCTTGAGCATGTGGTGGGAGTGATGTGATGGCTACGAGGATGTAGGCCAGCAACACCAACAGCTGGAGGTTGATGTGGACATGCAAGGACACCAAGCTGCTCCCATAGTGACAGTACCAGCCCCAGCACTGCAAGGGGGGCACTGTCCGCAACACACCACAACAGGCAACATGTATATGGCCCTGACCAGTCCCAGGAGGGATCTGGTTCCAGCGGACATATGTCATCATCAGGGGAGAGTACCATATTATGGCTTGTACCTGGACATGCCCGTGGAAACCCTGGAAGGCACGGTTCTCATGTCCATGGCCGGAGACAGTGAACTACACACCCTGCCAGGTATGGTTTGCAGCTATCTAACAAACACTTGTATAGGGCAGCCACATGGCATAACTGTGTGCATGCATACTCACACACAATAGAAACATAGCTAGGGCAAACCTTTAACTGCACTTTTTTTAAAAAAAATACAGCATTTAATTTGATTTAAACTGTGTTGTAGGAATATTAACTGAACTGGCAGTTTTAACTCTGCTCTTCAGTTATTCCCACCCACTCTCCCTGTTTTTGTTTTGTTTTTGGTGTTAATCTTAGTGGCCTTGAAACTGCTCACCCCTCAGCCTGCCTCTGGGCCCATCTCATTTGCTCACTCAACTGAGTGCAGTGAGATCATATTCTGATTTCAGGCACTCCTACTGTGTACAAAGAGAGCATCTGGGAAACAGACAAAAAAAATTAAGCTTATTTCCTGCCTTTCCTGTTAAGTGGTATAGACTATTTGTAGGCTTCTGAGCCCCCAAGCCCTAATGTGTTTGAGGGAAGCCTTCTAGCTTGTTTTTTTTCTTATAACTAGCCAGTTTTCTAGTTTCAGCACTCAAATCTGTTTCTTTGATCTTAGCACTTGTTCAGATTAAAAAAAAAAAAATTCATCTGCTTTTACTGTACTTGTGTTTCTACCTACTTCATTTTACTTTTGCATCATCTTAAAAATACTCAATTGTATTTATTACTGCTTGGTGTAACTCATTCTAAGCCTTTTGGTTTAAACACTTGGGCTTCGGACCAGTTGTTTTGCACTGAGAGGGTTTGTGGTCTGCACTGTAGTGGCAGAACAGGTAGCTTACATCCTTCTAGGTTGGGAACTGCTGATTGAGGGCTCAGTGTCTGTTATTCTAAAAGTGTATTAATTCTGGTTTAAGCACTTGGGCTTTCCGGCCAGTTATTTTACATTAAGAGGGTTCGTGGTCTGCACTCTTGTGGGAGGAGAGGCTGGACTCTGCCCTTCTGAGCTGGGAATTTCTGGTTAAAGGCTTATAATGCATGCATATCTGAACTGCGTCTTACTGAAGTTGGTGCGCCTTGTTTGCTGTGGCATAGATTGGATTCGGGCCTGCTGGATCTAGCTTTGTTTGTGTAACTTGAGCACTAATCCAGACATTCTCTAAAGTATTCAATTGTATTTATTACTGCTTGGTTGTAACTTGATTAAAGTGTAGCTATCATTCTAAGTCTTTTGGATTAAGCACTTGGGCTTCAGACCAGTTGTTTTACATTAGGAAGGTTTGTGGCAAGCACTGTGGTGGCAGGACAGGTAGCTTTCATCCTTCTAAGTTGGGAACTGCTGATTGAGAGCCCAGTGTCCAAGTGTATTAGTTCTGGTTTAAGGACTTGGGCTTCAGGCCAGTTATTTTACATTAAAAAGGTTCGTGGTCTGCACTCTTGTGGGAGAAGAGGCTGGACTCTGCCCTTCTGAGCTGGGAATTTCTGGTTAAAGGTTTATAGTGCCTGAATATTTGAACTGTATCTTACTGAAATTGGTACACCTTGTTTGCTGTAGCATAGACTAGATACAGGCCTGCTGAATCTAGCTTTGTTTATATGCTTGTTGTTTGTTTGCTTGTTATTTCCCTGAACGCTAATTCCACCTAATACGCGGCTTCTCAGCGCTTCTGTGGATCACTAGTGATATCTGCATTGCTTACTGTACTTATTTCCTTGTTGCACTTGAAAGAAAGTTACTGTTTGTCATTTTTGCATTTAGTTACTTGTAACACATTGCACTCAAGTTACCTGGCACTTGCTCACTAAAGCAATTATATAAGTCAGCACTAAAAATTAAAAGCACTACACCCTCACTCCCCACTGGCCCTTGTTTTCAATTATTAAGGAATTTCCAATATTATTCTAGCATGTCCAAAGGTCAGTTGTCAATCTCCTCTCCGGTCCATCTGGTGAATCTGGGAATCTTGAGGCAATGTTATAACTGCCTCATGTACACAGTCAACCCTCTCCTCCTCCCACATAACACAAATACTTGCGAGAGATGCAGCTATTTAGCCAAACTGGAGGCTGAGCTCTCTCAACTCAGGACTGGCAAGACCAGACAGGAGGAGAAGGAAACTACCAACACCACAAAACCAGCCTCACATAATGCTACCACACCACTGAATCAAACACATAAACACACAAAGACATACTAGGAGGCTCTGAGTAAAAATTTACCTAAACAGAAGAGGCCTCCAAAGCAGACACCCAAACAACTGCTACCTCAAGACACCCCACAAGCAACACATAAACCACAAAATCAGTGTGCAAAGCAGTCACAGCCCTTAAGGCCAAATACAACACCAAACATACTTGTCATAGGTGACTCCATAGTCAGACACACTGACGTCCCACTCACCAGGTTGAACAAGGAGAGGGTCACAGTAAGCTGCCTATCGGGCGCTAGAATCCGCCACATAACACAAGCACTCGGGTCACTCCACGGCAAGTACAAATATGACACAGTCATTGTCCATGCTGGTGTGAACGACCTGAGACGTACCTCCCTGGACTACATGAAAAGAGACATAGAGGAGCTCTCTGATTATGTTGCCCAGGCAGGTATGACCCTGACCCTGAGCAGTATCCTTCCTTCACCAAGAATGATGCCACAATATAGAGACAAGATGATCAGCTTTAACAATTGGCTTAATGTCTGGTGTCATTCAAAGGGGATCCAGTGTCTGTCTGCCTGGGATGACATGCTTGACAAACCACGCTGCTTCGCAAGGGATGGCTTACACCTGTCACCCCTGGGATTCCGGATATTGGCTAAGGCTCTTGCCACCCCCATAGTGCCTTTTTTAGGCAAGGCTCAAATTCTAAACCTACCACCCTAGAAAACAAAAATGGGAAGAAACTGAGGGTAATGCTGCTCAATGCCAGAAGTCTAAATCTCAAAATGCACGCACTCGAGGCCCTTCTCAGTATGGAGAACATCGATGTCTGTGCTGTAACTGAAACCTGGTTCAAGGCTCCTGAGAGCACCCCGGCACTATTAGGTTTTACCTCATATCATGTGTTCCGCCCCAAAACCCGGACCACACCACAAAAGGAGGGGTGTATCCATATTCATAAAGGATACCCACACCTCCAGGTTGGTGGCAATGCAAGCTTCAGAAACCATCCAGGTGCAACTAACCATAGGCAAAACTGCTCTACAAATTGTAGCATGCTACAGGCCACCCTCTCAAACTCAGGAACCCCACACAGCCTTCCTGAAGACACTGGAGGGTATAAATGTATCTCCAAACACCATCATATTGGGTGACTTCAACTACCCGAATATAGACTGGGAACATTACTCAAGCCCTAACTTTCTAGCCCAACGGTTCCTGGAGTTCATAAATTCAAATGCCATGGAACAGCTAGTCACTGTTCCCATGAGAGGAGAAAATATACTAGATCTCATTATCACAAACATGGGGACAAAATGCTCCACACCGGAAGTATATCCCTCATTGGTGAGATCTGATCATAAACTAATCTCACTGGAAATCCACATCCCGGCCCCCCCCCCAAAAAAAAAGACCACAGTGAAGAACTTCTCTAAAGCAAACTTCACACTACTCAAGACTGGTGTGGTATCCTTCAAGGCCCCTGAGCCAGTGGAAACCACAACCCAAGCTGCGGAAGCCCTTACAAATGCCTTCTATGAACACCTCCAGGACTGCATGGATCAGGCAATCCAAAATAAAACCAAGACTCTTTCCACAAAGGGCAAACATCCAGTCTGGTGGACCCCAGCCATTAATAAATTTTACAATAAGAGGAGAAAGCTATTACATGATAGAACAAAATCCATAAAAGGGAAGTCACCCCTGATCATTAAATTGCCATGGATTCAAAGGACAATCATAAGGCCTTTTTCAGCTATGTTAGGAACCTGGGTGGAAACTCCCAGATATGCTCAGAATTAGTCCAAAATGATACAAAAATCACTGAACCCACAGACATTGCCAACATACTGGCAGACAGGTTCAGTGCAAACTTCAACCCCTCTCCCCAAAGGAGAGATAACTATCCCAGCGGAGTGTAGCCTCCCAGACATCTCAAATGCGCAGGTGAAAGCTGCTCTCTCTAAAGCTAAAAACACAGCATCAATGGGACCGGATGGTGTCCCCGGTTGTGTGCTACATGAGCTAAATGAGGAATTAAACCCGCACATAAGGCAGCTGTTTAATCTCAGCCTTACCACAGGATACGTGCCCAAGGAGTGGCGTACGGCAACTGTGGTCCCACTCCACAAAGGCGGTACCGCTATGGACCCTGGTAATTACCGCCCCATAAGCTTAACAAGTCTAGTCTGTAAAGCTATGGAGAGGATCATAATGGAGCTCATAAACAAAGATATAGGGGACTTGCAGACATTGGACCCGACCCAGTTTGGCTTCGTCAAGGGCAGATCATGCCTTTTGAACTTGGTTGACTTCTTCGAAACAGTCACCAAGGCCATTGATAAGGGAAAGGCAGTCCATACAGCCTACCTTGACCTTGCAAAGGCTTTCGACACAATACCCCACTCGGGTATTGTAGAAAAACTTACCAGCTTAAATGTAAACCCATATGTCACAAGATGGGTTGCAAACTGGCTTAAGGACAGAACCCACAGGGTTAGAGTTGCTGGCGCTATGTCAGACTCCAAGCCGGTCACAAGTGGTGTCCCACAGGGTTCGGTCCTTGGCCCCCTATTGTTCGGCATCTACTTCTCAGAAGTACAGGCCAACATGGGAGGACTTTGGCTGACAAAGTTTGCAGACAACTGCAAACTGGGCGCCATAGTGGAAAGTGCATCGGACATGGATATCCTTCAAAAGGGACTCATGGAAACAGATAGCTGGTGCCAGAGCCATGGCCTGAAGTTAAACGCCAAAAAATGTATAGTCATACCCTTCAGGAAAAACAAGGTAACCCCAAGCTACCATATAGGTGGCAATCCACTAAGCACAGAAGAGGTTATCAGGGACCTGGGGACCCAGGTTGACAGTGGCCTTTCTTTTGACACTCACGTTGCTAAAGTGGTTAGAAAGACCTTCTACATTGCCCACCTGATCATGAAGGGATTCACATCCAGATCTAGTGAGGTCATTGTTCCCCTGTACTCTTCACTTATCAGACAAATGATCGAGTACAATGCCCCATTCGGGATGTATCTCACCCGACATCTGCAGCAATTGGAGAGAGCCCAAAAGTTCCTCACCAAAAGGATAAAGGGACTCCAAAATCTGTCATATGCTGCCAGATTGAAGAAACTCCAGCTCTATTCAGTCACATACCATCTGCTCAGAGGTGACATGTGCCTGACATACAGGGCCATGTCCAACCCGGAATTAATGGACATGCTCCACCTCAAAAAATCCAAATCCACCAAAACCACTGGAGCAAGCGACTTAAACCTTAGCACGGATATAAATAGGATGTGCTGGAGGGATAGATTTATCACTCAGAGACTCCCTATGCTGTGGAATAAAATCCCGGTCCATGTGAGGCAGAGCACCTCGCTGGCTCTGTTCAAGAGAAATCTTGACCTGTGGATGGGAGATCGTAGGTTTACCCTGGGAATCATCTCTGTGTCACTGCTGGACAGAGGCACAACAAACTAATGGGCACAGTATTTTTTAATATAAGGGGTGGCGTAAGCCACAAAACTTTGGGCTAGGCTTATAAATGCCTTAGGGCAGATAGCCTAGTATAAACCTATGAACCTATGAACCTATGAACCCCATACCTACACACCCCACATCACCATGGCCATATCAATAATTAAAACCCCTCACTCACACACATGGTGTCAAACATATGGCTCAGCCTAGGTCTCTGGCAAACCAACAACACACCCTGTGCATATGATGATACTTGTGCCACATCCCTGTCATCCATAGCATCAATGCAGGGACAGGCTAATATGGTTCTGATGCACATGGTGACAGTACTATAGTTTACCAATGTACTGCTGTGTAACATGTTGTCAGCAGTAAAGTTTAATGCTTACATGTCAGGAAATGCAGCTGTCCAGCCATGATGCATTATAGCTGTTATTAACACTGAGTGATTGTGGTCTCCATAATGTAATCCATCTGTTTTGTAGGGGTTCATTTTACCAGATTGAAAGATCGTAATCACGAATATGAAAAGAGCGACACGTATTGTGCGAAAGACGGAAATGCCAAATGTCCAAAATAGTGAAAATTGAAATGTCGAAATGTAATGGTTGACCCATCTGCGGTTATAGCTCCGTAAGGTAAGTGTGCGATAGATATGACTTTAGTGTTAGGATGTGGGTTAAGGTAAGTGAATAGATAGGTAATGTATGTAAGATTTAGTGTAGTGTTAGAAGCAGGGATTTATTTAACTGTACGTATGTGTAGGGGAAGTGTGCGGTAGTTACGGACTTTAGGGATAGGGAGGGGTTAAGGATAGTGCATAGATAGTTGTGTATGTGGAGTTTAGTGTATTGTTGGAAGTAGGGTTTTGTTAAATGTATGTATGTGTATTATTTATTTTTTTGGTGTATGTCTGTAGGGGACGTGTGCCGTAGTTACGGACCTTAGGGTTAGGGAGGGGTTAAGGATAGTGCATAGTTAGTTGTGTATGTGGGGTTTAGTGTAGGGTTAGAAGTAGGGTTTTGGTGCTTTACTTTAGGTTAGTAGGGTTTAGTTAGTGTATGCATGTGGTTTATTTATTTTGTTTGGGTAGGTAGCATGTAGTGGGTGGTGGGGTTGGCCGACTATGACAGTTCATTATTTTATTTTTCACTGTTTAGTGCGTTCGGGATTTTCAGGGTTCATGTTATAGGTGTCGACATTTAGGTATTCACGTAAAGGGTTTTTCGATTTGGTAACATAGACCTGTGTTGTAGGTGTCCATGTGTCAGCAGGAGGATAGTCTGCTGTCATATCCTACAAGGTGTATGGCACTGTGGTGACAACTTGGCTGTGCCATATCCTGGGTACAGGTGAACACATGTCACAGGTCTGTATAACAGTTACTGCATGTGCCATATGGCTGATAGGTCTTTGGGTGGTATATACAGGTGAGTGCATGGTGGCTGCTGTTAGCAGCCCTCCTACAGTGAACAATGGTAAGTGCACTGAGTGGTACACACCACATATTTGTGTATAACACACACAGAGGCTTTGGTGTTGATGCAATACACAGAGAATGCTGTACATATGGATGTATGTACCTGTGCAAGGAACCCATTGTAGCCTATGTAATTCCACCAAGCCAGACTAGGCACAACAACGATGGTACTGGCAGGGTATATGTCCCCTTCCCCAATGTAGTGCAATCCTCAACTCAGTAAACATATGTGTGCTGGTGTGGGTGGCACACCCCTACTCGTTGGAGGATGAGAGGTGCTGTAGAACCACAGATAGTGCGATAGACAACTACCTAACCTGTTAACATGAACTGTACAGTATTACGGTCAGCTAAGCAGGGGGGGGCTACACTCAACAGTAATTGCAATGATGGTGGCTGTGTCCACAACAGCCACACCCAGCTATATATAACAACCCCAGTATCGGTACACACCTATACAGTGGGGAAGAGGCCATTTACGCATCTAACACTAGTTGTGATGGAATATATGTCCACAGGATGATACCTGAGATATGTTAGCATATGTCAGGCATTTCATGGACAGATGACCTCCTATATATGTGTATGTATATGTATATATATGGTACTTCATGCAGTCTAGTGTGTCCAAGGTCCGGGGTTCGAGACTGACAGTGGTGTTTTAGGGTGGGAGGGTGGCCTAATGGTTAAGGTGTTTGCCTTACAATCACAAGGTGCAGGGTTCGAGTCTCACAAGGGATAACTGGCTAAGCTTAAAATGGCTCGCAAGGGCAGTTAGCTTAGTACTAATATGTGAATCTATGTGAATATATATGTATCCATATATGTATGTAGATATGTATATGTGTATCTGCTATTGACATGTATGCCATCAGTTACTGACAGACATCCTAAGGTCATCATAGTACAGTACCACAGATATCACAGTAATGGTCATGTGGAACACAGCAGAGATATGACAAATAAATGTGGACAGTCTGGCACACTCTGGTCAGTCCAGAGGTATATACAGAACCCCTTAATGCAAGACATGTGGACCAAGCCTGACAATGTGGATGCTAACAGCCATGTAAATGGACATATCACATAAATGCTGGAATACATATGCCCACACAGTTTATGCATTCACACACTCCTGTCTGTCCTGACACATTATAACCGGTGGTGCAGAGGTCACATGCCCACATACTACCCACTAGTTAGTGTCATATATCTGTACAGCAGCCCACTGCTTTGTCAGAAATACATGACAGTTTTAGTGGCCTGGCAGCAATACACCTGACAAATATCTGGACATAACACCACACTGGGTAAGTACACTGAGCTGCTAGGCATGTCACAAAGCACTGTGCAAACTACAGGCAGACTGCCACAACACTGGCCTACATTTCTTATTGGGGAATACACGTGTACCTGCAAATATAGTGAGCTCTACAGGCATGTCACAGCACAGAGTAATAGACACCTGTGTGAAAGTGCATACCCACAACCAATGTGAACACAGCCACATATGTTAGTGTGCTTAATATTACAGTATATGGACTGTCTGATCAACACCATCCTCATATGTACCACTCACACACTAACCCAACATATACTGGGCCAATACACAGTGAAGTTTGATGCCTGATTGTGGTATGGGAGATGTGTGTGTTTGGCCCTACAAACATGTAAGCCGATAGGGTACCATACATTGGAGTAGCATGTAACATCAGATAGAACAGGACCAAGAACAGTGACATCTACCACAGTCTGTACACAGGCCAAGGTACATATTTGCAATACCCACACTGTCGACAATCACCATAAGTACACAGACCTCACTACTGTACACACTACGACAGAATGTCCAGGTTTTGTCCTCAAATATGACCCCTACTATACATAACATGTCTAGCAGTCTGATATCTCACTGGCTTGTTATCAGGTATGATGTCAATAAATAATGGTGTACTGAACATATGTATCTCTTACTGCATGACGTATGTACAAAGGTTGACGGAGTTGTGGCTGGAGGCACAAACACAGGGCCAATATTGACATATTGCTGTGATAACCTCATACATTTACTGCTGTAACAGGGTTTGTTGTGACATATGTCCTATGAGGGGATATGAAGTCAGTAACTCTCATGGCTGTCACCATGTACTGACTGCAATCCTCAGACTATGCTTCTGCAGTTTGTAAGATAGGCAGTCTGTGAGTAACACAACACATGTAAGACTCCAAACACTGGCCAGTCTGCAGATAGCCCTACAGGTGGGAGTTTCCTCTACCACATAACACTGGTATTAAATCATGTAGACCAACCGTATCCAGACAAACCCTGTTAAACCAACATTACTTCAAATGCAGAAGAGCAAGACTTAAATACTGTAGTCATGTCTGGAACATCCCCTCCTTTTTGTTGGCCTGTCTCCACAGTGTATGTTGTTAGAGGTATATCCCGCTACCATCTGTGATGCTGTTTGCCAAACACTGACATGAAGTCCTGCTCACAGTAAATGAAACGGGCCAACACTCACATGATGTTCCTAGTTATAGGAGTGTGTTTCCATGCAATTGACTATGGGAGTGTTATCACAGCTGTTCCACATGCAATCATCTAGTGGGGGACTGTAATTCATGCACAGGCCATCAGCTGGTCATGAGCATCACTTACAAAACACAAGCTGCTGCCTAAGCAAAGCAGGTGTACTTCTCCACATCCACCAGAGAGGGAGTGAGAGAGATAGAGACAAAGTAAGACAGGGAGGGGTTAGGAGAGTAAAAGCTAAGCATGTTTGTGTCACACACTTACCAGTACGGGGTTTCAAACCCCTGCTTGACTATGTATTGCTATTTCATTTCTATGCAGCTGTTACATGTGCCACAGAGCTTACATGTTAGAGAGCTGTCCAAAGGTATATTTGACGGTGAGTGACATCAGCAACGGTGATAAAGGAGGGATAAGGTAGGTGTAGTATATATGCCTGTCCACAAGAACAGATGTCAAGAATGACACAGCCACACTTTCTCAGGGACTCACACACATTATCACAGTTGGCAGGGTCAGGATTAGAATTCCTAACTAGTTTGCTACACTACAATATTATGCAGGTATCACATCCACCACAGAGGTTATCAGGCTGATATATGGGCAAAGGGTATGTCAAGCTGTCTGACATCAGAAGGCATGCTTCAGTAGGCCAGTGGGAAGTGTAGTGAGTGTGAATGGCATCCAAATCATTATACTCCACACACACAGACACAGGTTTGCCATTACTGACATGCATGGGTGCATTGCTTCACAGGTGTGTAGTAGTGACTGTGCCAGAAGGCTGTACAAGGCTAGGTAAAGGGTATACCTTGGCATCAGGCTACATGACAATGGTCTGCAGTGTGTCTCAGGGGTGTAGTCTCTGGATTGGCCCACGCAGGTGGGTATTGTATTCACCATCCACTCCTTTAGGTTAGTATCATGGGTAGCCAGTGCTGTGCAATGCTTGCCATGTATGTGTTCTATATTCCATAACATGGACGGTGTCTGGGATGTGCACACATCCCACATACATGTTCTGTGACATGTGGAAGTGTACCTAGGGTGTCTGAGGCATGTTGTGTAGTCAGATTGTCATCATCTGATGTGCCATTCCTGACCTCATGTGGTAAGAACTGGCAATGGAAACCAGGTTGACTCTGCACCTACATTGACAGCATGATACAGATATTCACTGGTGTCAGTGGCATCTGTCCATACAGGGCATGTGTATCAGGCATGGAATTTCCTTTGTGGGTTACATTTGTTGACTCTACAGTTGTTGCAGGCGTCCAGTGGGTAACATAGCAAAGGACCACTGTATGCAAAGATATGACTATTGTAGGGATGGGACAGGGTGCCAAGTCCTCTACAGTCCACTGCAAGCACACCATGGTTACTGTCTGTGTGCAGTATGCAGGGAACTACTAACATAGTGGTTATTGCCTAGCCAAGTGTGTTTGTGTATGAGACATGGGTGGAGAGTGTTCTCTGGGTAATACAAGGGTTGCCTATATTATTCCCTAATCCATGACGTCACATGCAGAGGTATGGATTGTCTACACCAGCTGTTTGACATCTGTTGTCCTTGTAAGATGGACATTGTGACATATAATAGGTCTCCATATGAGAAATTTGCAAAACCTGCTCCACTATAAGACCTGTTATTACACACTCACAGCTCCCTCCACACAGGATACTAATGACAAACATACACAAACAAACACAGACACACACACACACACACACACACACACACACACACACACACACACACACACACACACACACACACACACACACACACACACACAATGTCTCACAGTTGCCATGTCTAGGATTAGAACTTCTACATAACTAGTACATCACACTATAGTATTACGCAGTTATAGCATGTGCCACAAAGCTTAATGGGCTATCTTTTACCCGAAGGTGCATTTGAAGGTGAATGACATCAGCAGGCTTGCCAAAGTAGGACAATGGAAGCTGTAATAACTGTGAATGGCCTCAAAAGCATTGCTCCCTACACAGACAGACACACACACAAGGATTTACAGTTACCATGCCTGGGATTAGATCTCGTACCTAACTAGTACATCACACTACAGCATTATGCAGTTATAGCACGTGCCATGGAGCTTACTGGACTACTCTTTCTCCAAAGGTGTATTTCAAAGTGAATGACATCAGCAGGCTTGCCAAAGTAGGGTAATGGAAGTTGTAGTGACTGTGAATGGCCTCAAAAGCATTGATCTCTACACAGGCAAACAATCACACACAAAGTTTTACAGTTGTTATGTTTGGGATTAGAACTCTTACCTAGCTAGTATATCACACTACAGCATTACGCAGTTATAGCACACACCATGGAGCATACTGGCCTCCTACTTCCCCAAAGGTGTATTTCAAAGTGAATGACATCATCAGGCTTGTCAAGGTATGGCAATGGAAAGTGCAGTTCATACTTTCGTAGGTTCATATGTTGGTACTAGGGGATTCTCTTTATATCCTTGAAATACTGAAATATCGAAATTCAGTATTTCGAGGCTATAAAGTCAAAACCTGAAAACAACGAAAACTCAGAAGCGCAAAATTCAAAATCTCGCACACTGGAGATTTTGAATTAGTGCTTCTACTCCACACACACACACACACACACACACACACGCACACACACACACACACACACACACACACACACACACACACACACACACACACACACACACACACAAACACACACACACCTTCCTCCCCACACACAAACACAAGCTCTCTATTACATAAAAGCAGGGGGGCAAGCCCTCCTGCTCCCCCCACACCCCCTACTTAAATATTCTAACTCTGAGGTTGCACTACATACAAACACACACAAAACACCTCCACACAAGCTACATTCTCTTTGCACATACACATCACAGCAACAAACACACCAACACACACCACAGCCTCTACCCAAAACCCTTAACAAATAAACACTTACCTGAATTCACAACCACAGCAAAACACCGGAAACACTAATTCAAAATCTCCGGTGTGTGAGGTTTTGAATTTTGCACATCTGAGGTTTCATTGTTTTCAGGATTCCACTTTATGGTCTCAAAATACTGAATTTTGATATTTCAGTATTTTGAGCTTCTAAAGTGAATATGTACTAGGCTAGCGAACCTAGGGCCTATACAAGCCTAGCCATGACAATTCCTTGCTATTTCTTCCCACAATATTTACTTCCCTGGTCCCCTGTCTAGCAGGGCGACTAATGTGATCCCCGGGCTGAATTTCCTGTCTCCCATCTAATCGTCAAGGCTCCTTTTGAAGAGGGCCAAAGAGGCACTCTGCTTGACATGTATGGGCAGTCTATTCCAGAGTCTGGGGAGTCTCTGGGTCAGGAACCCATCCCTCCAGCATGTTTTGTTCATTATGATGACAAGGTTTGGATCCCTGGAGCGTGTGGCTCTGAGGGATTGGGATATCTTTAAGTGTAGCATGCCCAACAGCTCTGGGTTTTACATGGCATTGTATGTTAAGCAGAGATCACCACTGAGTAGATGATATGTGACAGAGTATAGCTGGATGATTTTCAGAAGGTCAGCATAGGGCATCTAGTTCAGGCCTGTGATTCTTTTAATGAGGTATTTCTGCAGCCTTTCTAGTTGTTGCAGATGTCTTGTGAGGTACATACCAAATGGGGCATTGTATTCTATAATGGGTCTACTGAGAGATGACTACCGTGGGACAGTGGCCTGCTTTTTTCTGGATGAAAAGCCCTTAGTGATGAGGTGTGCCACATAGGTGGATTTCCTGACTGTTATGATGTGGTTATCAAAGGTGAAACCACTGTCCACCTGTTTCCCTAAGTCTCTTATCACACATTCGGTGTTTAGTGTACTGCCATCTATGTGGTACTTCACGGGTGCATGTCCCTTCCCAAAGGGGATAACTATACATTTCTTGGCATTGAGCTTGAGGCCATGGTTCTGGGACTAAGCATCTCTTTCTATAAGGCCCTTTTGTAGAATATCCACATCATTTGGGATTTCAATATTGGCTCCCAGTTTGCAGTCATCTGTGACCTTTGTTAACCAGAGTCCCTTAGTGTTGGCCTGTACTCAGTAGATGCCAAACATGAGCAGTCCTAGGACTGAACCCTGAGGTACTCCACATGTCACTTGTCTGGGACTGGATTTGGAGTCACCTACTTTTACAGCGTGGGTTCTGGCAGTACGGCAGTTGGCAACCTATTGGGTTACGTAGGGATTACTGACCAGCTTAGTACATTTATCTATGATTCCAGACTGGGGGATGGTGTCAAAGGCCTTGGTGAGGTCCGGATAATGCTGTGTGAACTACCTTACCCTCATCTACAGCTCTGGAGACTGATTAGAAGATGTCAGTCAGGTTCAGGAGACATGATTGGCCCTTCACAAAACCAACCTGGGTGGGGTCCAGTGTTTGCAGGTTGACAATGCCTTTGTTTATAAGTTCCATGATAATACATTCCATGGCCTTGCAGATCAGGCTCATCAGACTGCTGGGGTGGTATTTCCCAGGATCCAAGGTGGATCCTCCTTGTTGACTGTGATAACTATAGCTGTGCGCCACTCAGTGGGCACAAAACCTGAGGTGTGGCTATGATTAGACATGGCACATAGGTGAGGTGCCAGTTCATTTTGTAGTTCATGTAGTACACATTCTGGGATGTTGTCTGGTCCCATGAGTGCTGCTTTCTTAGCTCTGGAGAGTGTGGTTTTTACCTGTGTGGCCATTATTACTGGAATCTGACAATCTTTCAGTATTGAGATGGGCCCTTTAGGGGGTGGGAGGGGAGTGCAGTTGGCACTGAATCGCCTTTAGGGGGTGGGAGGGGAGTGCGGTTGGCACTGAATCGATCTGCCAGGATATTGGCAATATCCTTGGGATCAGTATATTTAGTGCCATCCTGTTGTAGCTCAGAGCAGATCTAAGCATTGCCATTTAGATTCCTAACATAGCTATGGAACGGCTTGCAGTTGTCTTTGGAATCTTTGGCTATATTATGCTCATAACTAGCTTTGGAGGATTTTATGAGGGATCTCAGCTTCTTACTGAAGCTGGTAAGGGAGTATTTTGCATCCTGGGCATTTCCTCTTTTCTGCAACCATTTCTTCCTTTTGTAGTAAAATTTGTTTATGGCAGGGGATCACCACATTGTCTTCCTTTTCTTGGTGGGGAGCATCTTGGTTTTATTTGGGATGGCACGATTCATGCACAAGTGGATGAGCTCATACAGTGCCTTAGTGTAGGATTCAGCAGTCGACCTTTCAGTTCCCATCTGCATGGGTGTCATGATGTTTGTCATGTCTGACATGTGTAGCATGAAATTGGTTTTGGAGATGTGTTTTACGGAGGTTTCCTTACTGGAGTGTGGGGGAGGGATGCGGATGTTAAGGGTGATTAGCTTATGGGCAGACCTGACCACCAATGGGGTGACCATAGGTGTGGCGCATCAATTTTCCATGTTGATAATGATCAGGTCTAGGATATTGGAGCCCCTGGTGGGACTATGGGTTACTTCATCCAGGCCATTGGGAATTATGCCTTCCAAGAACCGTTGGGTGCATGTGTTGGTACATGAGTAGTTTTCCCAGTTAATGGCAGGGTAGGTGAAATCACCCAGTATTAGGGTGTTTGGTTGTATCATAATATTTTCAAGTATGTTTAGAAAGATGTAGTGGGAATCTTGGGGCATGGTGGGAGATCTTTAGCAAGCTATACAGTTTGGATTGCAGTCCTACCTAGTGTTAGTTGCACCGGGAGAATTTCAGATGCATTGTGTTGGGCAAGTAGCCTGGTGGTGTGGATATCCTTGGTGAATATGGACACTCCTCCACCTTTAGTGTTTTGGTCCTGTGGTGGCCGACAGGTGTGGTAAGAGCTGTACCTGGTATTGCAGGGGTGCTCTCTGGAGCCTTAGATCATTTCTCTGTTATTGCACAGATATCGATGTTCTCCATTTTTAGGAGTGCCTAGTGACTGTGAATGACCACACACACACACACACACACACACACACACACACACTCACACACGCACGCACACACACACTCACACACACACACACTCACACACACACACACACACACACACACACACACACACACACACACACACACACACACACACACACAGAGTTTCGCAGTTACCATGTGTGGGATGAGAACTCCTACCAAACTTGTACGTCACACTACAGCATTACACAATTATAGCATGTGCCATGGAGCTTACTGGGCTACTGTTTCCCCAAAGGTGTATTTCAAAGTGAATGACATTAGCAGTCTTGCCAAAGTAGAGCAATGGAAATTGTAGTGACTGTGAATGGCCTCAAAAGCATTAATCCCTACACAGACAAACAAACACACACACACACACACACACACACACACACACACACACACACACACACACACACACACACACACACATACAAAGTTTTACAGTTGCCATGTCTGTTATTAGAACTCCCACCTAACTAGTATATCACACTACAGCATTACACAATTATGGACATGCCATGGAGCTTAGTGGGCTACTCCTTCCCCAAAGGTGTATTTCAAAGTGAATGACATCAGCAGCCCTGCCAAAGTAGGGCAATGGAAATTGTAGTGACTGTCAATGGCCTCAAAAGCATTGCTCCCTACACAGACAAGCATACACACACACACACACACACACACACACACACACACACACACACACACACACACACACACACACACACACACACACACACACACACACACACACACACACACACACACAAAGTTTTACAGTTGCCATGTCTGGGATTAGAACTCCTAACTTACTAGTATATCACACTACAGCCTTACGCAGTTAATGGATAGGCAACAGAGCTTACTGGGCTACTCTTTCCCCAGAGGTGTATTTCATAGTGAATGATATCTGCAGCCCTGCCAAAGCAGGGCAATGGAAATTGTAGTGACTGTGAATGACCTCAAAAGCATTGATCCCTACACAGATAAACAAAAAAGTACAGTTTTGTACCTACCATAAATGTAGATGTTTGAGTGTAGACACTGCTGCAGTCATTACACTTGGGTTATCCTGCCGTCAGGCGGTTCCCCAGTTGGCCTGAGTTCCAAAATCTTGGTCTGGCGTCAGTTGCTGTCGCCTTCTCCCTGACGTCAGTGCGGCAGGGGTATAAAAGATGCAGCCGACGCCATTTTCTTTAGTGTTTTTTGCCCCAGATGTTAGGTGTCCCCAAATAGGTAGGCAATTTAAATTGCTAATAAAACATACATAAGAAAAGCAAACAACAACTTTTAGTTACCAGCAAATACTCCCCATAGGTAGTAAAGGGTTGAAGACATAGGTACGTACCAGCAAGTAAGAGGGGAAGGAGGGAGGGTAACCTGGACTGCAACAGTGTCTACACTCGAACATCTACATTTATGGTAGGTACAAAACTGTACTATGTTCATCATGTTACACTGCTGCAGTCATTACACTTGGGTAGAATCCCAAATCTGAGGTAGGGAGGCTGGTTCTATAAGGTATTAGGGGTGGTTATTAGGCCCTGCAGCACTGCAGTGGCAAAGCCAGCTCTGGATTTAGAGTAAAGAGGCAGATGGTAATGCTTGGTGTAGGTATGCACAGAACTCCATGTTGCTGCTTCCAAAATATCCTTGGTAGGTACTCCTCTGAGGTAGGTAGTTGAAGTGGCTGTTGTCCAAGTGGAGTGAGATCTAATGCTGCAAGGTACAGGTTTCCCATGGTGTGTATAGCAAAAACGTATACAATGTCCTATCCATTTTGAAATAGTCTGTTTTGAAATAGCTTTTCCCTGTGCTCCTGCAGCATATGCTACCAATAATTGCTCAGACTTTCTGAAAGTTTTGGTTTTGTCCAAGAAGAAGTGTAACTGCCTATGAATGTCCAAAGAATGCAGTAGTCTCTCCCCTTTATTCTGTGGTTTTGGATAAAAAGTTGGCAAGTGAATAGTTTGGTTTAGAGCCACACTTGATACCACCTTTGGCATAAACGTAGGGTTTGTTCTTAAAGACATCCTGTCCTGGTGGAAAATGAGGAAAGGTTCCACTGCCATTAGTGCCTGTAATTCTGAAACTCTTCGTGCTGATGTTATTGCCAGGAGCAGAGCAGTTTCCCAAGAGATATATTTTAATTCTGCTGTGTTAGCGGGCTCAAAAGGAGGTAAAGTTAATTTTTCCAAAACAAAGTTGAGGTCCCAAGTTGGAGTAGGTGCTCTATGGGGTGGTCTTATGTTTTTAGCCCCTCTGAGGTACTGTTTTAGCAAAGGAGTAGAGATAATTGGTGGTGTTGTAATGAGCAGAGATGGCAGAGGCGTGGATCTTGATGGATGAAAAGGAGAGGTCTTTGTCCAGCATCTCAGTTAAATATTGTAGTATCTGAGGAATGTTTGGGAGAAGAGGGTCAAGGCTGTGAGCCTGGTTCCAGGCACAGAATCTCTTCCATTTATCTGAATAGGCTTTCCTGGTACTAGGCCTTCGGGCCTCCAGAATGACATCCATAACAGCTTTGGAGAGAGGCATTGCTTGCTTGACTAAGGAATTTTTCATGCAGCTAGATTTAAGGTCTTTAGTTGGCTGTGGAGTATCTGATTGTTGTGCTGAGTCAGCAGATGTGGGATTTGCGGCAAAATCCAGGGTGGTCCTTGTGCTAAGTTCTTTAGGATTGGGTACCAGTGCTGTCCTGGCCAGTCTGGTGCAATCAGGATCATCTTTGGCTCTTCTTCTGTGGCTTTTATGAGTACCTTTGGAAGGAGAGGTAGTGGTGGGAATGCGTATACTTGTAGGTTTTTCCAGCTGAATGAGAGGGCATCCACTTTCCATGCTTGTGGATGGTAACTCCTTGTGCAGAATTTCTGTAGCTGGTAGTTCATTGGGGATGCAAACAGATCTATGTCTGGGCTCCACCATTTCTGTGCTATCATTCTGAATATTTGTGGATTCAATTCCCATTCGTGGGGATCCATGATGTTTCTGCTTAAGTCATCTGCCAGTGTGTTTTTCTCTCCTGGCAAGAATTGTGCTTGCAGATGAACTTGATAGTTTAGAGCTGTGTTCCACAAGGTCATGGCTTGTCTGCAGAGGGGGTAGGAGTGAGTGCCCCCTTGCTTGTTTATGTACCACATAACTGTGGTGTTGTCTGTCTTTAGTAGTAGTTGTCCTGGATGCAGCAGGTCCTTGAAAGCCATAAGGGCATTTTGTACAGCTAGCATCTCTTTTTAATTGATGTAAAGATGCCTTTGTTCTGTGGGCCACTTGCCCTGAATACATTTTCCTGCCATGTGTGCTCCCCAGGCGTAATCTGATGCATCTGTTATCAGTGTTTGCCTGGCTGTGGGTTGAGTAAAAGGCTGTCTCTTGTTGAGGTGACAAGCTTGAGGCCACCATCGAAACTCCTGCTGAAGGCAAGGAATTAGTGGTATAATTGTTTCCAGACTTTGACAGTGTTGAGACCATACACTCTTTAGGTACCATTGTAGTTTCCTCATATGCAGTCTGGCATATGGAATTAGTAGTATGCAAGATGCCATGTAGCCCAAGGCCTGCAGACTTTTTCTTGCAGGGAGTTGGGTCTTTGTTGCCATCAATTGAAAGTATTGAGTCAATTGTCCTTGCTTGTCTGGCGTGAGATATGCCATCTGGGCCGTTGTGTTCAAGCTGGCACCCAGGAATATTTTCTCTTGTGAGGGCACTAGTTTTGATTTCTTTTTGTTTACTGTGTACCCCAGGCAACTTAATAACTTTTTTACAAACGCCAGATGCTTTAGAAGAATGTCCTTGCTCTCTGCTTGAATCAGGCAGTTGTCCAGGTACGGATAAATTTGAATTCCTTTCTGTCTGCAAAATGCAATTACTGATGCCAGGCACTTTGTGAAGACCCTGGGCGCATTAGATAAGCCAAAGGGCAGTGCAGAGAATTAATAGTGCATTGAACCAGCTATGAATCTGAGGTATCTTCTGCAGTTTTGTCTGATAGGGACATGCAGGTATGCCTCCTTGAGGTCCAAGGTCACGAGCCAAGCTTTCTTGCCCAGCATGGGAAGAAGCTGCTGTAGTGTCAACGTTTTGAATTTCGGAACATCCAGGTAAGTGTTTAGAGAAGAAAGATCCAGAATGGGCCACCAGGCTTTGTCTTTTCTGGGAACCAGAAAGAGTCTTGAGTAAAATCCTTGTCCTTGTTCCTGTGGCGGTACCTTTTGAATAGCTTTCATGCCTATGAGTGCTGTAATTTGTTTTTGAGCCTCTGCCCATTGATTTTGTGGCAGATTTGGCATTCTTTTTAACCTTGGCAGAGTGTGAAAGTGGATCCTGTAACCTTGAGATACAATGTTAAGAACCCATTTGTCTTTGTTGATCATATGCCAATTGTGATAGAAAAGTGCCAGTTTTCCTCCCAAGGGAGCTGTCAAGAGAGAGCTGTTTGGCAGCTGTAGTGGGAAGTCATTGGGGCTGCTTTTTATATGGTTGGGGCCTATCTTCCCCCTTCTTTCTGGCCTGGTGCAGCCCATTGTTGAAGCCTGTAAGGACCTTGTGGTTGACCTCTACCTCTTGGACATCTGTATCTGCCCCTTTGAGGTCTGTCTGTAACTGGAAAGGACCAATTCTTTGTTGGCCAATTTCTGCTAAATCGAGGAGGCTGAACCTGTAAGAAATCCTTCACCATTTGCCTTATCCTCCATTTTCTTTAATACCTCTTCTGCCTTAACTCCAAATAACACATTCTGCTGTAAAGGTGCATCCAATAATTTTGCTTTAACATGATCTGGTAACGTATGTTCTTTTAACCAAGCATGTCTTCTAATGACAGAGCCTGTAACTGCTGCTCTACAGGAGGCCTCTAAAGAATCAAAACCACATTGCAAAATATGTTTTCTCACTTGTTCAGCAGCATGCAATAAATCCTGCATTTCTTTAATATTAGGAGGATCTGAATCTGGAAGCATTTTTTGTTTCAACTGAGACATCAAAAATTGCTGATATTTTAACATATGAAATTGGTAATTTAAGGCTCTCATTGCTAAAGTTGCAGACATATATACTTTCTTTCCCCATCTGTCTAATGTTCTGGCATCTCTGTCCGAGGGAACTAGATTCTTTGCTGATGAGGCCTTAACTCCTTTGGGTCCCTGAGAAATAGTTTCAGGGTCAGCAACAGGGCTTTTATACAGAAATTTGTGTGAGTCAGGGACTCTGTAGTATCTGTCAGGTTTAACTGGGGCTGGAGGTAAGGAATCAGGATTTAAGCTGGATTCAGTATACACATCATCCACAATGTCTAACACTGGTGGAATAGCTAGGGGTCTGTGTTGAAGTAATAATAGGAAGTCTCTGAGCCTTTTCTTGGATTTTGAATAATCCTGGCCTTCCCAATGGAAGTGCTTCCTCATGGTATGTAAGGTTTCCCCAAAAAGGCAGAGAGGCTGATGGAATTGATTCCTCAGCATCAGAATCCTCATAAGGGGGTAAAGAATACCCTAGGTCTGAGGATGAATCTGAAGAAATGGACACCTGGTTGGTTGAGTCATAGTCTGCATCCTGTCTAGGCCTTTTATCAGGAGAGGGATGGGAACCCCTGATCAGAGTGATTAGGTCTTCGGCCATTTTGAGCATTTGTTTCTTAGGCATGGAGGTCTGTCCTGGAGAATGCTGTATTTGTTTCTTTGTTTTTAAAGGAGGCTTAGACTTAGCAGAGGGTTTAATGCTTAACTGAGTAGGTCTGAAGACACCTTCTGAAACTGCGGGTTGCTCAGCTACTCCGGATCCCTCTGTAGGGTTAATCTCGGTAGGCTGAAAAACTTGTTCAACCGAAGGCCCAGCCATCTCCATGTGCGAGTCGGAGGTGGCCTGTGGTTCTGCAGAAGCGGTCACCAGGGGCTGCGAAGGCGCCTCGCTGAAAACTGGAGAACCAGCGACTGGCCTAGAAGAGACTTCGTCATCAGTTTTGGGCCTCGGATGCCTGTCCTTGTCTTTGCACTTTTTATGTATACTGGTCATCGGAAGTTCCGATGGCATGGTGTAATTGAATTTTCTGCCAAAATAAAGTCGGGCAAAATCAAACCGACGTTTAATAGTGCGCTTGTTAAACCTAGCACAAAACTGACAACCAGTGATGTCGTGGTCTGGGCCTAGGCATGGGATACAATAGGAATGGAAATCCTTATGAAGTATTTGCTTCCCACAAGAAATACAGTTATTAACTTTTACTGACATCGGTCTGAGGCAAGAAAAAGTTTCCCCAACTGGGTACTTAGCTTTGTAGAAGACTTCGGTTCTGGATTCGGAATGAAAATCTCAGGAGTTGGCCGACCGGCACTTGCAAACTGCTTTTGCTTCGGGCACAGTGCGGCAAGAAAGACTGGAGAAAATGGCATTGGCTGCATCTTTTATACACCTGCTGCACTGATGTCAGGGTGGAGGCGACAGCAACTGACGCCGGACCAAAACTTTGGAACTCAGGCTGACTGAGGAACTGCCTGACGGCAGGATAACCCAAGTGTAATGACTGCAGCAGTGTAACATGATGAACATCACATACACACACACACACACACACACACACACACACACACACACACACACACACACACACACACACACACACACGCAAAGTTTTACAGTTGCCATGTCTGGGATTAGAACTCCCACCTAACTAGCATATCACACTACAGCATTACACAATTATGGATGTGCCACATAGCTTAGTGGGCTACTCCTTCCCCAAAGGTGTATTTCAAAGTAAATGACATTGGCAGCCCTGCCAAAGTAAGGCAATGGAAATTGTAGTGACTGTCAATGGCCTCATAAACATTGCTCCCTACACAGACAAGCACACACACACACACACACACACACACACACACACACACACACACACACACACACACACACACACACACACACACACACACACACAAAGTTTTACAATTACCATGTCTGGGATTAGAACTCCAAACTTAGTAGTACATCACACTACAGCCTTATGCAGTTATAGGACATGCCACAGAGCTTACTGGGCTACTCTTTCCCCAGAGGTGTATTTCATAGTGAATGACATCTACAGCCCTGCCAAAGCAGGGCAATGGAAATTGTAGTGACTGTGAATGGCCTCAAAAGCATTGATCTCTACACAGACAAAGTTCTACAGTTGCCATGTCTGGGATTAGAACTTCTACCTTACTAGTACATCACACTACAGCATTACACAGTTATAACACACACCACGGAACTTACTGGGCTACTTCTTCCACAAAGGTGTATTTCAAGGTGCATGACATCAGCAGGCTTGCCAAAGTAGGGCAACAAGGGAGTGTAGTGACTGTGAATGGCCACAAAAGCATTGATCCCTACACACATACACACACAATCAATCACACACACACACACACAGTCTTACAGTTGCCATGTCTGTGACTAGAACTCCTACCTAACTAGTACATCACACTATAGCATTATGCAGTTATAGCATGTGCCACTGAGCTTATAGGGCTACTCTTTCACCAAAGGTGTATTTCAAGGTGAATTACATCAGTAGGCTTGCCAAAGTAGGGCAATGGTGAGTACAGTGTGTGTGCATGGGCCATGAACCATTAATCTTGAAGCAGACACACAACACTTAGGCACACACAGGTTTACATTTAACAGATTTGTGTATACAACTGCTAGATGAATAATAACTTGTACAGTTGTGTTACACAGTTATCACAAGGACCACAGACAGTATAGTGCTGAGGGATACCAGACGCAAATGTCTACAGTGATTGACATATGCACATCATGTGGTTTTAGCCAATTGGATGTGTGCTGGGTGGGACATACCTCATGATGGGAGGCTCTTTGTCACTGTCTGTCACTCTCTTCCACACATCTATGTATGTGTACGTTTGGCCTATTATAGTGTGTTGTCCTTGGATATATGTGTGTATTCCTATCCAATGTGTGTGAAAAGCATAACTGGTGTGCAATGTGGAGTGTGTGCACAAACATATGTGACTGTCAGATATGTATAGTACACTGTTTTTGCCAGACATGGGCTTCATTTCTGTATGGGAGCATGCCCAGTATGACCTTTCATTATTTTGTTGTCAGGCATGGGCTTCGTTTCTCTAAGTGTGGAAGCATGCCCATTATGACCTTCTGTATTAAATGTGTGAATCCATTCCAGGTAGGTTGTACTTCAGTGCAGGCTTTTGTGTTCTACACCTACAGCTAGCAGCCTGTTTCTGTGGGATATCTGTAGATTGGTTGACAATATGAGGTCAAAATGGGCAAAGGATAGTGGGTTACTGTAGGTAATTGTGTCTGTGCTGCTTCTGCTACATGGTTTTAGTGTCATCAGAGATATTCAGACATATGTACTGTTTTACACTGTGATGTTTTATGTTATCAATTACTGTCAGGTATACATATTTACCTGCAGTAATTTCCCGGGAAACACAGGGTGAATTAAGCTGTGTCCAGTATTGTGGTCTGCAGCCTACATATTCTTGCACAATCATGCCATTCTGGAGGGGAAGCTGCAGACACTTGCTGATGGGTCTGTGTAAATGGTTCAGCACCTTGGTACAGTGGTGGGTGAGGATCCCATGCTTGTATATCCATTGACGTGACAGTATGGCCATATCCTGCTGTGGCCATACCTCACAACTTTACAGATTCACACAGGTTACCCAGAGGCAGGGGTCATATTTCTGGTCATTACCCCTTCACATTGTGGTTTACAAGCAGGTTTGTAGCCACCCATTCCTGTGTTTTCAGGCAAGAATAGTATGAGCACATGGATGAGTTTCAGACTTCACACACTCCATGGCGTCCATGCTCCTACCCCCCATCTGTTATTCTATCATCTTCCAAACATTATGCAAACATTATCTGATAAGTTCTGTATAGTTATGACTTCATCCCAACAGTAATTCTGTGTTGGTCCACAGTTCATGCAGTAGGACATGGTGGACATGTTACTGGGATTTGTCGACATGGCCTTGTATTTGGGTTCTGAGGGCTGTGTTATGTTGTTATTTGGGAGTCCAGGAGATAAAATACATTGGCAGTATGGGTGAGACACAGGCCTTTGACTGAGGACTGTAGGGCATTTGGTAGTGATGCAGACCATCTGTAGCAGGCCGTTGCATTGTTTCACTCTTACAGTCCCAGGCTGCAAGCCACTATATTCCCCTGGGGTGACAGGTAGGTGTGCAAGATGTTAATGTCAATGGTTTCTGTCATTATTGATCCAGAGGTGTAGATGCTGGTAGGGTGCTGCTTACAGCTAGGGACACACCTTCATGGGACACCTCTTCAGCATGCTGCATTCTGTGGCTATTTCCATACAGAGGTGGGGGTCATATTGTACTCATTCCCAACAGCAGGGATAAGAGCTGTGAGGTACTTGTGTATGATGGTGTTGTGAGCTGGGTGCATGTGTGCTATGGAAGCTACTTGCAGTTGACTCACAAATATATGTGGGGAATTCCACTTATGCTGGCTTGTGCAGGGACATCAGCAGTTTTTCAATACTTCATACTTGTGACCTTTGTGGTCTGCCAGTGTTTGGTCAGACGACATCGATATTCCATACTACAAACCCAACTAATGTACTGCTAACCTGTATGTACAATTCCAAAGGTGTGTACATTTGACTGTAACATTTTCTACACTGTCTAGAGCACTTCCACCTGTGTACTGTTTGTATGTCTGGGCCCATATTCATGCCATGTCCATCTTTCAGATGGTGACAGATATCACATCCAAACAATTACTATGGCTTACTGCTGGAATGTGTCTTGCTGGGATGCATTGTGTTTGGCACTGCAGTTGTGAGAACTTGGCCCTGTCATCAGCAGTACTGTCCAATGGCTACCAGGATAAAACCCACCATGCCTAAATGCTGACCACTGTCACACAATATACAACACACACCAACCTAGCACACACAGCCCTGCATATTGTACATGTGCTACAATCTATCCTGCTACTTTGGCCAGCTCAGGTAATCTGTGCTACACTGTTATTATACCTACACATACATGTTACTACATTTCTACATAGGATTGTGGGGGGGGGGGGCACACCTGACAACTGTACACATTTACTATGACTGTACTGGTATTTCAAGTACTCCATTTCATTCTGTATTTTGACCTATCATGCAAACTACAGGCATATCTGTGTACTACAGTTCTTAGGTTTTATTGACCTACATTTCAGTTTCAGACTTCTTACCCTTCAAAACTAACATCCCACTGCCTGACCTGTTGTAGTCTGTCTGTGTAGGTCTGGGGGGTGTTGTTCTCCATAGCCATCAATCAGAGGCCTTAGCACGGCATTTCTTTGTGTTTGTCTATGCCTGTCCTGCTGGCTGAGACTGTTGGGTATATGAGCCTCACTGACGGGCATGTGTGTGTCCTATAGACACACATTTGGCCCACCACATTTCCTGCAGTGGTTTTTTTCACCTTGTCTAGTACTGGGTACTATGGTGACACCAGTATTTGTTACAGATTTCATGCTGCCAATATAGGTGTCTACTATCTGCTGGAATCCCATTCAGCCACCCGATTCCCTTACATGCTCACATCCATACCATAGATACAAGTAACAAACCATACTACTCCATTCAGCAGATAGTGAGAGTGACTTACCATGTGGCTGTGCCAGTATTGAGGATGGTGCCGGAGGGCTGACTATGTCGGATGCACATAGTACATTCACTATATATGGTTAAGCACAGGTAGTGTCATGTTTGGTATCCCTTTTACTGTATGTGCGAGTCACAGAGAAGTGTCATTCCCTGGGTTCCTACCATGTCAGTGTACGTGCTCTGCGTTGCCTCTTTGCCAAGGCCTGGGCATACCTCCTTCTGCCTACTGGGGCAGGCTCAAGTTGTTCCTCCTCCAAGTCACTCTGTGCCTGTGCAGGCCTTGGCAATGGTGGAGGGCTGTGTGGCCCTGCCCCATGCCATTCCTGCTGCAGCTGTTTTTGCAGGATCATATTGTGTAGCATGGCACATATGATGACAATTTCGGTACATGTAGCTGATGAGTACTGCAAGGCTCCACCGGATACTACCAGGTACCGGAACCAAGACTTGAGCATCCCAAACACATGCTCTATTATGATTCTTTTATGTGTGTGTGCCTCATTATGGAATTCATGTTTGGGTGTGTGTGCATTTCTGATGGGTGTCATCAGCCATGGCTCCAGTGTGTAACCAGCATCCCCCACTAGGTGGCCATATGGAATGTCCCCAATGGCAAATCTGTGGTACAGCTGCATCATATGCCATATGTGGGAGTTGTAATAGCTTCCAGGGCAGCGAGCACACACATTCATTATAATGCCCTGGGCATCGCACATGACCTGGCAGTTGATGGAGGGGAAGCGCTTGTGGTTTATGTAGACCCTACCCCACTCGCTGGGTGGTGCTTTGATGTGTATGTGCATGCAGTCTATAGCACCCACTACCTCAGGGTATTCTGCTGTTTGTTGGAAGAGATGCATATTGCTGGTCAATGCCTCACAAGTGTTGAGGAAATATATGTGCTCACCAGCATGTGCTGACATGGCATCCAGGAACTGGTGGAGTACCTTGGTTGCTGATGCCTGTGAGATCCCCATGATATCCTCAGTTGGCCTTTGGAAGGAACCTGTGGCTAGTATTCTTAGGCCTACACATATCTTGGTATCCACTGGGATGGGTTCACCTCTGTTGGTTCTGTGTGTGAGGCATGGCTGGCACAGCTCAATAATTTGCTGTAGGAGGTCCCTGTCCACCCAATAATGCTCCACTATCTCCAGCTCATGTAGCCCCTGGTAGGTTACCCTGGGTCTGTACACTCTTCTCCTTTACTTCACTGTGGGTTGGTCATCAGCATTCTCATCCTCACCACCCTCAGTCTCTTCCACATGTTGATTTATGAGAGGAAATGCAGCCCCTATTATTTTGTTGCTTTTGTTAGGTAAAATTTCCCCATTTGTGTACACTGGTGGTGTAGAGTTTGTGGGAAAAAACAGAGAGGAAAGGTGTTTGCATAGTTTATAGTAGTGTGCTGGGCTGGGCTGCTGGCTGTGTAATTGCTTGGTTCTGATACATTTCACCTGCCAGTTATGCTAGTTCTCCTTGATTACCTTCTTACTGCTGTTTTCTCTTCCCATTCCCTTCCTGTTTAAGCACCGAGGCATGCGGCACAAACACAGTGCTCATTTGTGCACGGAGCTGCTATTTCCTGGTTTACTTTTTTTTCATTTAAAACACAGTGCACGGCGCACACACCCATTTAGGCAATGTAGAGTGCTTGGCAGCTTCAGACATACCCCCTTGCTTAGCTCTGCTAAGCTAAGGGCAAACTTGAGCCACAGGGCTCCAATAAGCATACAGTATGCCTGACGCACCCCTCTATGATGTCAGCTAGCTCTTAGGCTTGCACCATGGTCTTCCTGCACCTGCACAGTTGGGTGCAGGCTAGCCATGAGGGGAAATCTGTGATTCAGTATCATTCCCCCCATTTGCCCAGGATTGCCTGCTAATACCTGGTTGCAAGTCCCACACTGAGCCTTCCCCCTTAGCAACCACTATTCACTCACCTTGTTGTCTTCTGCTTGCCATTGACTATAATGGCAAACTTGTGATTTTGCAGGGAAATTTTTTTTGCAGGGTTTTTCTTTTATTTTCTGGCTGATCCCGTTTCCCAGCTGCTGCCCTATGCTTAAACTGCCAAAATCGGACAAAAAAAAAAAATAAATAAAAGTTTTTTTTTTTTTTTGCAACTGTTTTCCATGCTAGTGGCTATATATTTGGTCATTGGCATGCTTTACACATTATATACACCCTTTATTTGGATATTTATGACTCCATTTTGTAGTTTGAAGAAATGTACTCAGTTACTAACCGAGTACATTTCTGCAGGTTACACTAGTCCTGCATGGACGGCTGCCAGCTTCCTGGATTGCAAATTCACCTCATTTGCATGATTTTCACTTGCAAATGGGGTAATTTGCATACAGGAACTGTGTCTGTGCAGGAATAGTGCAGGAGCATTCGTGCACATCCCGGGAGCTTGTTCCTGGATTTCTCAGTGGCCATATTGCCTCCAGCAGCTCCTGCACTATTCCTGCATGCCGTGCAGAGCTTGCTGAATCCTGGGGTATGTATTTGCTGAAGTCCACATAAAGTCTTCATAAAATATTTGAGCTGACTTTCCAGCTAATTCTTATACTCTCATTTCAAACAATATTAAGATAGTTAAGGTACAGGTAGAAATAGGTTGTTGCCTGCAAAAATCTGTGAATCATTTTGTAATTACAGTATGATTCCTATTAATCATTCCAAGTCACACACATTACATCTCAGTATATTTGGTTATTTTAACTTCATTTCCATGGACACTACCTTGGACATTAGCTTGTATTTTCTGTAATTTTATTATCATTGAAACAAGATCTGACCCAATGGCTCAAAGTTGTGCCCTGAGAACGTTAGAAGAGCGCATGGAAAAGTATACACAGTATTAGCAGACTCATTGATTGAAAAATACTTTCTGATGGTATGCTGCATTATACCCCTACATCAGACTTAAATGTAACATTCTTGCCTTTAATCACAAGACTTTCTGGCAAAATAAATCATGTATTTATTTATATAAATTCTGGTTACTGTGATAGAGCACTGATCAAGACTGTCTAATTGCAGGCTCACCCCAAGTTACAAAGAAGTAGCAGTAAAAAGTAAAAGTTAAGCAAGTAGTAGTGTAATCAGTAAATGTGGACAATAACACATCATTATACAAAGATTTTATATATATATATATATATATATATATATATATATATATATGTATGGGTCCCCTTCACATGGTCAACTTTTCAGAAAGTCGAAATTCATATGGCCGAGACCATATGATCGACTTCTGAAAAGCTGACCATGGGGAACCGCAATCTCTGTACAGTGCAGAATGGGAAATTTCCCTTTTTCGCACTGTAGTGTGATTTTGGAGTTGGTATATTTAAGTCACCAGGGTGTGGGGGGCAGAACCCCCATGGGGGGTGCAGAGGGGGGGTGGAGCCCCCCTACTAACAGTTTTTAGGTAAGTGTTCATTGTGTTTTAGTGTTTACTCTACATGGCCGGCATTCCGAAAGTCGATCATATGGTCTCGGCCATATGAAAGTTGACTTTATGAAGAGTCGACCATGTAAAGTAGACCCATGTATATCTATATATGTATATATATATATATATATATATATATATATATATATATATTTAATAAGTATGCTGGGAAACATAATTACATATGCAACAAAAGAAGTGAAACACTGAAGAGTAAATGCACTAAAGACATAGTTACAAAAGCACAAGTATTAAGTTCAGAGTGAAGGGGATGGGGCAAAGGTATAGTATGATCTGACATAATCAAGCTTATTTATAGAATATGTGGTTCATGGAAAATAAATGTGGGGACTGATTGTGAAGACATAGTGTATTAAGTAATGGTTTAGAATGCGAAGGTGTATACAATTTGTTGAAGGTAACAGTAAGGAGAGGAATGATATAAAAATAATTATTATTGCATATCTATAAAGTTAAGTGATATGTTCTGTGTTGAGACATTTGCATTTATATTTTCCTATTAGGTGTCTCTTGAACTGAGGTATAAACTTTGTGTGATCTGTAATTCCAATTAGGTAGTGAGGTAATGATTGTTACAGTTTAGGAGCAAGTACTCAGAAGCTAAGGTCAGTAACCTGTATCTTAGTGGAGGGAGTTGGAAGTGTAGTGGCTCCTGTGGCATGGCTTCTATGATAGTTGTTAGGGTTTAAGGCAATCAGTCTCAAAATTAGTGCAAATAGAGGTTTGAAGAGAATGGAAGACAGACGGAGACTGGCTCTGGCTTGTATATGTCATCACTGACATTGCCTGTAGTCCATACTGCATTCATATTATGCATTCCAGCTCTGCCTGCTAACATTTATGTTTTATTAATTTGTTTTGAATCTATGACAATTAAATCTTGCTGTGCTGATTTTGTTTGACTTTTCCATATTTTTATAAAATAATTCTGACTTCCACAATGCCTACAGATATGATTAATGGCTTATGCTTTTCCCCATGCCTGTAGTCACATTGCTTGTACTGACTGTGTTGTCTGAGTGTTTGTTTATTTACTATGAGGCACCATCTTGAATGACATGCTTTCACTAGCAGTATCAATTTTATTGTTATTCCTTCCATTCATTTTGAGCTTTTTTTGTCCTTATTTTCATTCACAATTTTTATTTTACACACTTCCATTTCCTCAGTCATGGCATTAAGTTGATTACTTGAAAGTTCACTTGCTTTACTCGCATCAAGAAGTTTATGAAGTGTCAGTTCTGCTTCCCTTAATCACCTCTCCCTGCCTTGATTTCTTGCAGTATAGCACACAGTTCTCCCTCTCTCTGTCTGTCTTATTAGTGATTGACTTCTTTGAGGCAGTCACCAAAGCCGTAGATGAGGGTAAGGTGGTTCACACAGCTTATCTTGACCTCGCCATGGCTTTCGACACCATCCCCCATTCTGGAATTATAGCTAAACTCACTAAACTAGGTATAAATCCCTACATCACAAGTTGGGTTGCCAACTGGCTCACTGACAGAACCCACACTGTAAAAGTTGCAGACTCCAAATATGATCTCAAAGCAGTGACAAGTGGAGGACCACAGGCTTCCGTTCTGTGACCTCTCCTGTGTGGTATCTACTTCTCTGAAGTACAGGCTAACACAGAAGGCCTCTGGCTAATGAAGTTCAGAGATGACTACAAACTAGGAGCCATAGTCAAGTCCCCAAATGATGTGGACATCCTACAGAAGGGCCTAGCTGAGACAGATGCCTGGTGTCAGAACCATGGCCTCAAGCTCAATGCCAAAAAGTGCAGTGTCATCCCCTTTGGTATAAACTCTGTACCCATGAACTACCACTTAGGCAGCAATCTACTTAACACTGAATGTGCGATAAGAGACCTTGGGACCCATGTGGACAGTAGTCTCTCCTTTGATAGTCACATCACCACAGTAGTCAGGAAGTCCTTCTACGTGGCACACCTCATCATAAAAGGGTTCTCATTCAGGAAAAAAGAGGTCATTGTTCCCCTCTACTCAACACTCATTAGACCCATTATAGAGTACAACCCCCCTTTTAGAATGTACCTCACAAGCTATCTACAACAGCTGGAAAGGCCACAGAAGTACCTCACAAAGAGGATTACTGGCCTCAAACAAATGCCCTACACTGACCGCCTAAAAAAACTCCAGCTTTACTCCGTAGCATATCACCTACTCCGAGGAGATCTCTGCCTAACATATAAAGCTACGTTAAACCCAGAGCTGTTGAAAATGCTACACCTAAAGAAATCCCAATCCCTCCGAGCTACACGCTCTAGGGACCTAAATCTTGTCACCGCAAAAAACAGGACATGCTGGAGGGATAGATTCCTGTCCCAGAGACTTCCCATACTCTGGAACAGGCTACCCATTTATGTCAAGCAAAGTTCTTCATTAGCACTCTTCAAGAAAAATCTTGATGAGTGGATGGGAAATAGGAAATACACCCTGGGGATCACTTTTGTGTCTCTGCTCGACAGTGGCACAGGAAAATAACTTTCTTCGGTGGCATAAGCCAGGGAACCTTGTTGGCTAGGCTTACATAGGCCCTTGCGCCGATAGACTAGTACCTACCTATGAACCTATGAACAGTAATTTGAAACTGCTGACATCAGAGATAGCTGGCTAGACATCCAGTAAGTGACTATTCTTAAATAGAAGATAATACAGTCAGTGACCTTTGTGTTTGATGAGCTATTTCAGCTTCTTGGTTGAATGCTATTCTACACATCACACCTGTAGACTTCAGATAAACAGTCTGGTATTAAAGGGGAGGGAAGATATGTATACCACACAGCATTTTTTTTAATTATTAGCTTTATGCAGTACAGTAGACCTTTCACTGTTGAGCTGTTTGGTACAATTAAAGGCTCAACAAGAACATTTGCTAATATTTTCTAATACGTCCACCACATGTCCAGCATCTTCTTCTTTTGGCTGATTCCATTAGGGGTTGCCACAGCAGATAATCTGTTTCCATTTCTTCCTGTTACCTGGCATCTCCATCCTTAGCATCCTTTTCCCAATATACCCAGCATCCCTCCTCAGCACATGTCCAAACCAATGCAATCTCACCTCTCCGGCTTTGTCTCCAAACTATCCAACCTGAGTTGACCCTCTAATATACTGATTCCTAATCCTGTCCATCCTTGTCACACCTAATGCAAATCTTAACATCTTTAACTCTGCCATCTCCATCTCTGACTCCTGTCTTTCCGTCAATACCACCGTCTCCAACCCATATAACATAGCTGGTCTCACTACCCTCTTGTCGGCCTTCCCTTTTCATTCATACTGGTACCTGTCTGCCTCAAATTACTCCTGACACTCTTCTCAACCCACTGCACCCTGCATGTTCTCTCTTCTTCACCTCTCTTCCACACTCAGTATTAATCTGAACTGTTGATCCCAAGTATTTAAACTCATCCACCTTCGCCAACTCTACTCCCTGCATCCTCACCATTCCTCTGTCCTCCCTCTCATTCACACATATATATTAGTCCTGTGACCTTCATTCCTCTCCTTTCTAGAGCATATCTCCACCTCTCCAGGGTCTCCTCAACCTGTTCCCTACTCTCACTACAGGTCACAATGTCATCTGCAAGCATCATAGTACACGGGGACTCCTTTCTGATCTTGTCTGTCAACCTGTCCATCACAACTGCAAATAAGAAAGGGCTCAGAGCTGATCCTTGATGTAACCCCACCTCCACCTTGAATGCATCCATTACTCCTACCACAGACCTCACCACTTTCACACTACCCTTGTACATATCCTGTGCCACTCTTACATATTTCTCTGCCACTCTCGACTTCCTCATACAATACCACACCTCCTCTCTAGGCACCCTGTCATGCTTTCTCTAAGTTCACAAAGACACAATGCAACTCCTTCTGACCCTCTCTATACTTCTCCATCAACACCCTCAGAGCAAACATCACATGTCTAGTGCTCTTTCCCAGCATGAAACCATACTGTTGCTCACTAATCATTACCTCCCTTCTTAACCTAGCTTCCACTACTCTTTCCAATAACTTCATGCTGTGACTGATCAGTTTTATGCCTATGTAGTTACTACAGCTCTGCACATCACCCTTATTCCTAAAAACTGGTAGCAAAACACTTCTCCAGTCCACAGGCATACTCTCGCTTTCCAAGATTTCATTAAACAATCTGGTTAAAAACTCCACTGCCATCTCTCCTAAACACCTCCATACTTCCACAGTTATGTCTTCTAGACCAACAGTCTAGCCATTCTTCATCCTCTTCACAGCTGTCCTTACCGTTGTGCTTCCTGATTCACTATCCCCATATACAACCTTCTCTCTTTCTCATTTTCTTCATTTATCAGCCCCTCAAAATACTCTTTCTATCCACTCAACATGCTATCCTTGCTTGCGAGTATGTTTCTCTCGTTACCCTTTATCACTCTTACCTGCTGCACATCTTTCTCAGCTCACTCTCTCTGTATAGCCAGTCGGTACAGGTCCTTTCATCCCTGCTTAGTGTCCAACCTTTCATACAACTGTCCATACGCCTTATCCTTAGCCTTCGCCACCTCTCTCTTTGCCATGCACCTCATCTCCTTATAATCCTGTCTACTTTCTTCATCCCTCTGACAATCCCACTTCTGCTTCGCCAACCTCTTTCTCTGTATACTCTCCTGTACTTCCTCATTCCACCACCAGGTCTCCTTGTCCTTCTTCCTCTGTCCAGATGTCACACCAAGCACCTTTCTAGCTGTCTCCCTTACCAGCTCTGCTGTAGTTACCCAGCTCTTTGATAACTCTTCACTGCCACAATGCCTGTCTTAACTCTTCCCTGAACTCCACCTCACAATCATTCTTTTTCAACTTCTACCATGTGATCCTTGGCACTGCCCTCACTGTCCTCCTCCTCTTCTTGATCACCAACTTCATCCTACAGACCACCATCCTATGCTGCCTAACTATGCTTTCTCCTGTCACCACTTTACAGTCTTTAATTATATAGTCTAAAATAGACGCATCCAGAAAATGGAATATTCAACATTGCTTAATTGATTTGGTCATGTGCACATTTTTTTTAGTCAAAGTGTCACCAGTGTTCTGGTATTAAACACCAAGCTGCAAAACCCTGAGCCTTAATTACTGAAAACTAATCCCTGAAACAAAAAAGGATGAAAAAGTAAAGTATGTTTTCTTTACCCATTGCACTTCCCAATGTGAGGGACAACCCCCACTCTCTGAGCTTATGTATATCGATTCTGTGGTCACATCAACTTCAAGAATGGAGAAATCATGAATTACTGTTGGCGAACAATTAGACATTGCATCAGCTGTAATTTCCTATGGCAAACAGTGATCATATTGTGTTTCTTTCCACCTTGTGCTCTGAGCATTTGATTCTTGAGAAAATTCAGTTTGGTCACCTGTAGATGTATTGGAGGCACATTATCTAGTAGTTGTTTCAGGTTTTATAGATAAATGCTAGGTTATCAGTCTATAGAGTATTACAAATCTATCCAATAATCAAGTGTCAAAATCAAATCCTGTACTTTGTTAAAGTTTGTATTTGACAACAAATGTAAATGAAGTGCTTACATTTGCAATTCTTAGGATTAGAATAATTGTGCTATGATACAGCTTCCAGGCAACCTGGCTTTCCTTTCAGCTTCCAGATATACTAGACAAATCTAACTCCAGGATAGTCTTCCAAATTGCCTTTCTCCAAACATTCAAAGCATACTAGGCCTCTGCCCTTGAGCTCCTCCCAAGACCTTTCAGGTCATGAATCCGTCAACCTTTAGTGTTACTGTTCCTTATATACTTCCTCAAGCATGCTCATTGCCATGTAACTGCCTTCACTAACATGCCTTCTAGGAAATGGAGCCCTAGTTTTGGTATATGCTGCTGCAAGAGTCCATTTTTTTGTTTATCTAGTGTAGGAAGTCACTGAGAACTTCTTATTGATTAAGGCGCTCCATTCATGACCAGAGTGAGGCAGGAACCTTGTCATTTTTTTAAGATGAAACGATTAAGGACATCTGCATATCAGCCTGAGACTTAAGCTCCTTAATAAAACCTTAAGGTATATGTTATGAAAGGCTATAGAACTGGATGGGAGAAACCGGGACTAAATGCTTCCATATCTTCTCTTTGAAGTAAAGGAAGTACCCCAAGCCTCAACATTTGAACATCGATACAACAGACTTTTCTGAGATTTGCTAGATATAACAAAAGAAATATGAGAGGGGACACCACTCCCTCTGCAGAGCACATTGAGAATGCCTATAGTTAAATAACATATGGAGAAAGCACAAAAGCCACAGTAGAGAACTTACAACAAAAACACTTATCTCAGAGAATTCAAAGCAGGGGATAAAGAATCCCCTGGATTCAGCAAGCCCTGCACAGTGTGCAGGACTCGTGCAGGAGCTCCAGCAGGCAATATGTCTGTTGTGAGATCCAGGAATAAGCTGCATGGACGTGCACGAGCGCTCCTGCACTAGTCTTGCACGGACTCAGCTCCTGTATGCAAATTACCCCATTTGCAGGTGAAATCCATGCAAATGAGGTGAATTTGCGATCCAGGAAGCTGGCAGCCGGCCATGAAGGACTAGTGTAATCTGCAGAAATGTACTCGGTTAATAACTAAGTACATTTCTGCAAACTACAAAACAGAGCCATGACAGCTCCAAATAAAGGGTGGATATTATGTTGAAAGCATACCAATGGCCAAATATATGGCCATTGGCATGGAAAACAGTTGCAAAAAAAAATAATAACTTTTATTTATTTATTAGCTGATTTTGGCTGTTTAAGCATACGGCAGTGGCGCAAAAATGGGATCGGGCGAAAAATAAAAAAACTAAAATAAGCATTCTAAACAAAATCACTATTTTGCCATTATACTCAATGGCAGGCAGAAGACAACATGGCCTTGAATAGTGGTTGCTAAGTGGGAAGGCTCAGTGTGGGACCTGTAACCATGCATCAGCAGGCAATCCTATGCAAATGAGGGTAATGATACTGAATCCCAGATTTCCCCACAATGCTAGTCAGCACCCAACAATGTAAGAGTAAGAATAGCTTGGTGCAAGCCTAGGAGTTAGATGACATAATAGGGGTGTGTGTCAGGCATACTGTAAGTGGATTGGAGCCCTGCATCTTGGATTTGGCCTTAGCTTAACAGAGCTAAGCAAGGGGTGGTGTCTGAGGCTGCCTAGCCCTCTTTACAATGCTTAAGTGGGTGTGCATGCCGTGCACCGGGTTTTAAAGGGGAAAAAAAGTAAACCAGGAAATAGCAGCTCTGTGCACATTTGAGCACTGTGTTTGTGCGGCGCACCCCCAGGCTTAAACATGAAGGCAATAGGAGGGGAAAACAGCAGTAGGAAGATAATCGGGGAGAACTAGAACAGCTGGCAAGTGAAATGTATCAGAATCAGCCAATTATACAGGCAGCAGACCAGGCCAGCCCAGAACACTACTATAAACTATGCAAACACCTTTCCTTCAGGTTTCTCCCACATACTGAACACCACTGGTGTATACAAGTGAGGGAATTTTAACAAACAAATACAACAAAATGACAGGGGCTGCAATAGCTATCATACATCAACATGTGGAACAGGCTGAGGGTGGTGAAGATGAGAATGCTGTTGACCAACCCACAGTGAGGAGATGGAGAAGAGTGTACAGACCCAGGGTAACCTACCAGGGGCTACATGAGCTGGAGATAGTGGAGCAATATAGGGTGGACAGGTACCTCCTACAGCAAATTGTTGAGCTGCGCCAGCCACACCTGACACACAGAACTAACAGAGGGTAACCCATCCCAGTGGATACCAAGGTATGTGTAGGCCTAAGAATACTAGCTACAGGTACCTTCCAAAGGCCAACTGGGGATATCATGGGGATCTCACAGGCATCAGCATCCAGGGTACTCCACCAGTTCCTGGATGCCATGTCAGCACATGCCGGTGAGCACGTATATTTCCCCAACACCCATGAGGCGTTATCCAGCAATATAAGTCTCTTCCACCAAATAACAGAATACCCTGAGGTAGTGGGTGCTATGGACTGCACGCACATATGCATCAAAGCAGCACCCGGTGAGCGGGGTATGGTCTACATCAACTGCAAGGGCTTTCCCTCCATCAACTGCCAGGTCATGCGCGATGCCCAGGGCATAATAATGAATGTTTGTGCTGGCTGCCCTGGAAGCTATCACAGTTCCCACATCTGGCATCTGATGCAGTTGTACCAGAGATTTGACAATGGGGAAATCTCTTACAGCCACCTAGTGGGGGATGCTGGTTACACACTGGAGCCATGGCTGATGACACCCTTTAGAAATGCACACATATCCGAACAAGAACTCCATAATGAGGCACACGCACAGGCCAGACTAATAATTGTGTGTCTGGGATGCTCAAGTCACGATTCCAGTGCCTGGACACATCCGGTGGAGCCTTGCAGTACTCCCCAGCTACATGTACTCAGATTGTCATCATATGTGTCATGCTACACAATATGATCCTGCAGAAACAGCTGCAGCAGGAACAGCATGGGGCAGGGGCCACACAGCCCCCCCCACCATTACCAAGGCTTGCACAGGCACAGAGTTACTCGGAGGAGTAACAACCTGAGCCTGCTCCAGTAGGCAGAATGAGGCATGCCCAGTATGCCCTGGCCTTGGCAAAGAGGCAACACATAGCACATACACTGACACAGGAGGGGCCCAGGGAATGATACCTCTCTCTGACTCACACATACAGTAAAAGTAATACCAAACATGACACTACCTGTGCTCAACCATGTTTAGGGAGCATACAATGTGCATCCATCATAGGCAGCCCTCCAGCACCATCCTCAGTACTGGCACACCCACAAGGTAAGTCACTCTTCTTACCAAGTGCTGAATGGAGTAGTATGTGTTGTTACTTGTATCTACAGTATGGATATGAGCATGCAAGGGAATCGGGTGGCTGAATGGGATGCCAGCAGATAGTAGACACCTATAGTGGCAGCATGTTATCTGTACCAGATACTGGTATCACCATAGTAGCCAGTACTACACATGTTGACAAAACCCTCTGCAGGAAATGAGCTGGGCCACATGTATGTCCATTTGACACACACATGCCAGTCAGGGAGGTTCACATATCCAGCAAGAGTCTCAGCCAGCAGGACAGTTGTAGACAAATACAAACAAAGGCAATGCTAAGGCCTCTGAATGATGACTATGGATAACCCCCCTCCAGGCCTACACAGACAGACTACATCAGGTCAGGCAGGGGGATGTGAGGTCTGAAAGGTAAGAAGTCAGAAACTGATATGTAGGTCAGTCAAACCTATGACCTGTAATACACTGATATGCCTCTAGTCAGCATGATAGGTTACAGTACAGAATGAAATGGAGTATGTGACATACAAGTACAGTCATAGCAAATGTGTACAAGTGTCAAGTGTGCCCCCCAATCCTATGTAGAAATGTTGTAACAGTCAGGTGTGTCCCCCAGTCCTAAGTAGAAATGTAGTAACAGTCAGGTGTGCCCCCCGCAATCCTATGCAGAAATGTAGAAACAGTCTGGTGTGCCCCCCAATCATATGTAGAAATGTAGAAACAGTCAGGTGTTCCCCACCTCCAATCGTAAGTAGAAATGTAGTAACAGTCAGGTGTGCCCCTCAATCCTAAGTAGAAATGTAGTAACAGTCAGGTGTGCCCCCCGCAATCCTATGTAGAAATGATGTAAAAACAGTCAGGTGTGTCCCCCCAGTCCTATTTAGAAATGTAGTAACAGTCTAGTGTGCCCCCTCACCAATCCGATGTAGACACATAACAGCCAAGTGTGCCCCCCCATCCTATGCAGAAATTTAGTAACAGTCAGGTGTGCCCCCCTTGCATTCCAATGTAGTCATGTAGTAACATGTATGTGTAGGTATAATACAAGTGGAGCACAGATTACCTGAGCTGGCCAAGGTAGCAGGATAGATTGTAGCATTTGTACAATATGCAGGTATGTGTGCATAGATTGGTGTGTGTTTTATATTGTGTGAGAGTGGTCAGTATGTATGCATGTTGAGGTTTGACCTGGTGGCCATTGCCCACTACTGCCGATGACAGGGCCAAGTCCTCACAACTGCAGTGCCAAAGACAATGCTCCCCAGTATAACACATGCTAGCAGTAACCCATTGTAAATGTATGGCGGTAATATGTGTCACCATCTGAAAGATGAACATGGAATGACTGTTAGGCTAGATATACAAGCAATACACAGGGAAATGTACTCCAGACATACAGTATATAATGTGTAACTGTGAAATGGACACACTCTTGGAATTGTACATACAGGTGTGCATCATGTTATCTGGGCTTGTAGTAGGGAATACCAATATTATCTGGCCGAACACTTGCAGATCACAAAGGTGATAGGACTGATGTATTGGTAAATGGCTGATGTCCCTGCACAAGCCAGCATAACTGGAATGCCCCTGCATATCTGTGAGTCAGATGCAAGTAGTGTCCAGAGCACACATGCACCCAGCTCACCCAAACACCACCCACAGGTACCCCTCCGGTCTTATCCCTGCTGTTGGGAATGGGTACAATATGACCACCACATGTGTTTGGCAATAGCGAAAGAATGCAGCATGCAGTGCAGTTGTCCCATGCAGGTGAGTTCCTAGCTGTAAGCAGCACCCTGCCAGCATCCACACCACCTGATCAATACTGATAGAAAGTATTGGCATGAACACCTAGCACATCTACCCTGTCACCCCAGGGGAATATACTATATGGCAGTCTGGGACTGTAGGACTGGCAGAAAGCAATGGCCTGCTACAGCTGGCCTGCATCACTACCAAATGGCCAATAGGCCTCTGCCAAAGGCCTGTGTCTCACCCGTACTGCCAATGTATGTTATGTCATGGACACTCAAATAACAACATAACACACTCCACATAAGCCATATGCAAGGCCATGTTGACAAACCACAGTAACATGTCCACCATGTCCCACAGCATGAACTGTGGACTAACACCAAAACACAGTTGTGATGATGTGATAACTATAGGGAAAGTATCATAGAATGTATGCATAATGTATGAAAGAGGATAGAATAATAGAAGGGGGATGGGAGTATGGGCAGCATGGAATGTGCAAAGTCTGACACATAGCCATGTGCTCATACTATCCCTGGCTGCAAACACAAAAATGGGTGGCTACAAACCTGCCCGTACACCACAATATGGGTAATGTCCTGACTTATGACCCCTGCCTCTGGGTAACATGTGTGAATCTGTACAGCTGTGAGGTATTGTTACAGCAAGATAAGGCCATACTGTCACGTTGATGGATGTACAAGTATGGGATCCTCTGCCATCACTGTACCAAGGTGCTGAAATGGATACACAGACCCAACAGCAAGTGTCTGCAGCTCCCCCTCCAGAATGGCATAACTTTCCATGAATATGTAGGGGTTTGACCACAATACTGAACACAGCTGCATTCACCCTGTGTTCCCCAGGACATCACTGCGAGCAAAAATATCCACCTGACAGTACTTGAGGACAGAAAACATCACAATGTATAACACTACATATGTCTGAATATCTCTGCTAACACCAGTACAATGTAGCAGAAGCAGCACAGACAGAATCACCTACAGTACACGCTATCCCTTGCACAGTTTGACCCCATATTGCCAACTGATCTACATATATCCTGCAGAAACAGTTTGCTAGCTGTAGGTGTAGAACACAAAGGTCTGCACTGGAGTACAAACTACCTGGAATGGATACACACATTCAATACAGAAGGGCATACTGGGCATGCTCACACACTTAGAGAAATGAAGGCAATGTCAGACAATAATATACTGAAAGGTCGTACTGGGCATGCTCACACACTTAAACAAATGAAGCCCTTGTCTGCCAACAAGAGTGGACCATACATATCTGACAGTTGCAGATAGTAGTGCATACACTCCTCAGTATGCACCAGTCATGCTTTGCACGCACATTGGATAGGAATACACGCATATATCCAAGGACAACACACTGTAATATGCCAAAAGTACACATACATAGATGTGTGGGAGAGAGTGACAGTGACAAAGAGCCTTCTGTCATGAGGCCTGTCCCACCCAGCACCCAGCCAAATGGCTACAACCACATGTGTAAATATCACTCACTGTAGGAATTAGCCACTGGTATCCCTCAACTGTAAAGACTCTGTGGTGCTAGTGCTAGCTGTGCAACATGACTGTACAAGGCAGTAGTCATCTAGCAGTTGTATACAGTTACCTGTGGAATATAAACCTGCATGTGCCTGAGTGTGGTGTGTCTACCTCTAGATGAATGGGTTATGGCACATGCACACACACTGCCCTCCCCATAGTCCAACTATGGCAAGCCTGGTGATGTCATTCACTTTGAAATACACCTTTGGGAAAGGAGTAGCCCAGTAATCTCTGTGGCATGTCCTATAACTGCATAATGCTGTAGTGTGATAAACTAGTTAGGTAGGAGTTCTAATCCCAAACATGGCAACTGTGTGTGTCTCTGTCTGTGTAGGGAGCAATGCTTTGTAGGCTAGTCACACTCACTAAAATTCAAATGCCCTACTTTGGTAAGCCTGCTAATGTCATTCACTTTGAAATACACCTTTGGGAAAGGAGTAGCCCAGTAATTCCCATATAGTGTCCTATAATTGCATAATGGTGTAGTGTGATAAACTAGTTAGGTAAGAGTTCTAATCTCAGACATGGCTACTGCATGTGTGTCTGTCTGTGTAGGAAGAAATGCTTTTTAGGCTAGTCACACTCACTACAATTCAAATGCCCTACTTTGGCAAGCCTGCTGATGTCATTTACTTTGAAATACACCTTTGGGAAAGCAATAGCCCAGTAATCTCTGTGGCATGTTCTATAACTGGGTAATGCTGTAGTGTGTTAAACTAGTTAGGCAGGAGTTCTAATCCCAGACATGTCAACTGTGTGTTTTGTGTGTCTCTGTGTAGGGAGAAATGCTTTTTAGGCTAGTCACACCCACTACAATTCAAATGCCCTGCTTTGGCAAGCCTGCTGATTTCATTCACTTTGAAATACACATTTGGGAAAGAAGTAGCCTAGTAATCTCTATGGCATGTCCTACAACTGTGCAATGCTGTAGTGTGATATAGTAGTTTGGTATGGGTGCTATCCCCAGACATGGCAAGTGTGTATGTGTATGTTTGCTTGTCTGTGTAAGGTGCAATGCTTTTGAGGCCATTCACAGTCACTACAAGCTCAATTGACCTACTTTGGCAAGCCTGCTGATGTCATTCCCAGTGAAATACACCTTTGGGGAAGGAGAACTCCAATAATCTCTGTGGCGTGTCCTATAACAGTGTAATCCCATAGTGTGATATAGTAGTTTGGTAGGGGTTCTATTCCCAGACATGGCAAGTGTGGATATTTTTGTGTGTGTTTCTTTGTCTATATAGAGTGCAATGCTTTTGAGGCCATTCACAGTCACTACAACCTTCATTGACCTACTTTAGCAAGCCTGATGATGTCATTACCAGTAAAATACACTTTTGGGGAGGGAGTACTCCAGTAATCTCTATGGTGTGTCATATAACAGCGTAATGCTGTAGTGTGATAAACTAGTTAGGTAGGAGTTCTAATCCCATACATGACAAGTGTGTCCATGTTTGTCATTCGTATCCTGTGTGGAGGTGGCTGTGAGTGTGTAACTACCTGGACTCATTGTGTAGCGAGTTTTGCAAATCTTTTATATGGTGGCCCTATTATATGTCACAATGTCCACCTTACAAGGATAACAGATGTCAAATAGCAGAGAGGCTAGGGTGCCAATCCATACCCCTACATGTAACATCAAGGCCTGGCGAACAAAGTAAGCAACCCTTGTATTACCCAGAGAACACGCTCAACCCATGTCTCATACACAAACACACTTGCCTAGGAAACAACCACTATGTTGGTAGTACCCTGCATATTGCCCACAGATAGTAACCATGGTGTGATTGCAGTGGACTACAGAGGGCATGGCATCCTCTCCATCAGTACAATAGGCACATACTTGCAGACAGTGCACCTTCACTATGTTCCCCACTGGACACCTACAACACCTGTGATGCCATCAAATGTGATCCACAAAGGACATACCATGCCTTATACACATGCCCTGTATGGACATATGCCACTGACACCAGGGAATACCTGTATCATGCTATCAATGTAGGTGCAGGGTCAACCTGCTGCCCATTACCAGTACCCACCACATAAGTCCAGGACTGGCACATCTGATGATAACAATCTGTGCACACAACATGGGCCAGACACCCCAGGTACAGTTCCACATGTCACTGTGCATGCATGTCGGACACGTGCACATCCCAGACACCATCCATGTCATGGACTAAAGAACACCTACATGGCAAGCATTGCACAGCACTGGCCACACACAATAGTAACCCAGGTGACTGGATGGTGAATACAATACCCACCTGTGAGGGCCAATCCAAACACTACACCCCTGAGTCACACTGCAGACCATTGTCATGCAGCCTGATGCCAAGGTATTCCCTTCACCTAGGCTTGTATAGCCTTCTGGCACAGTCAGCCACTACACACCCGTGAAGCAGTGCACCCATGCATGTCAGTACTGGCATCCTGTGTCTGTGTGTGTGGTGTATGATGCTTTTGACCACAGTCACACTCACTACAACTCCCATTGGCATACTGAAGCATGCTGTCTGATGCAGACACCTTCTCATACCCTTTGTCCATATAACCTCTGGATAACCCCTGTGGTCCATGTGAAACCTGCACATTACTTATTGTGGCAAACAAACTAGTCAGAAAGTGTATTCCTGACCCTACCAAGTGTGTCAATGTGTGTGAATCCCTGAGAGAGTGTGGCTGCATAGCTGCTGACACCTGTTCATGTGGACAGGCACATGTACTACACCTACCATATCGCTATTATATCACTGTTGCAGATGTCACACACCATCACATATACATTTGGACAGCTCCTCAATATGTAAGCTATGTGGCGCATGCAATAACTGTATAGACATGTGATAGCAATACATAGTCACTCAGGGGTTTGAAACCCTGTACTGGTAGGTGTGTGGTACAAACATACTTAGGTTTTACTCCCCTACCCCCTCCCTGACTTACTTTGTCTCTGTCTGTCTCTGTCACTTCCTCTCTGGTGGATGTGGAGAAGTACACCTGCTTTGCTTAAGCAGCAGCTTGTGTTTTGTAAGTGATGCTCATGATCAGCTGATGGCCTCTGCACAAATTGCAGTCCTCCTCTAGCTGATTGCATGTGGACCAGCTGTGGTAACATTCCCATAGCCAATTGCATGGAAACACACTCCAATATCTAAGAATATCATGTTGGTGTTGGGCCTTTTCATTGACTGTGAGCAGGACCTAGATCTGTTGTTTGGCAAACAGCATCACAGATGGTTTTGGGATTTACCTCTAACAGCATACACTGTGAAAACAGGCCAACATACATGAGGGGGATGTGCCTGATATGACTACAGAATGTAAGTGTTGCTAGTCTGCATTTGGAATAATGTCAATTTAGCAGGGTGTGTGTGTGTGTGGATATGGCTGGTCTACATGCTTTATGGATGGTGTACATATTTTAATACCTGTCATTACCATGCTATGTTTTTGAGGAAACCCCCGCCTTTAGGGTCATCTGCAGACTGGGTAGTGTGTGGAGCCTTTTGTTTCTTGTGTTACTCACAAAACACCTATCTGAGAAATGCAGAAACATAGTGTGAGGATTGCACTCAGTACATGGTGACAGCCATGAGAGTTACTGACTTCATATCCCTCATAGGACATATGTCACAACACACCCTAGTATGACAGTAAATGTATGAGGTTATCACAACAAAATGCCAATATTGGGGCATTGTTCATAGCTCCAGCCACAAGTCTGTCAACCTTTGTACATATGTCATACAGTAAGAGGTGCATATGTTCTGTACACCATTATTTATTGACATCATACCTGATAACAAGCCCGTCAGATAGACTGCTAGACATGTTATGTATAGTAGGGGTTGTTTCTGAGGACATAGCTTGACCATTCTGCAGTTGTGTGTACAGTGCTGGGGTCTGTGTACTTAGGGTGATTGTCAACAGTATGTGTATTGTGCATAAGTACCTTGGGCTGTGCACAGACTGTGGTAGATGCCATTGTTGTTGGTCCTGTTCTATCTGATGTTACATGCTGCTCCTGTGTATGGTACCCTATTGGCTCTCATGTCTGTTGGGCCAGACATACACGTGCCCCATACCACAGACAGCCATTGGACCACACAGTGCTATGACCCAGTGTATGTAGGGTTAGTGTGTTAGTGGCACATATGAGGATGGTGTTTATCAGACAGTCCATATAGTGCCATATTAAGCTTGTGTACCATATGTGGCTGTGGCTGTGTTTACATTGGTTGTGGGTATGCACTGTTTAACAGGTGTCTGTTACTCTGTGCTGTGACATGCATGTAGAGCCCACTATAATCGCAGGTATATGTGTATACCCCATACAAAATGTAGTCCACTGTTGTGGCAGTCTGCCTGTAGTTTGCACAGTGCTTTGTGACATGTCTAGCAGCCTAGTGTAATTACCCAGTGTGCTATGTCCAGTTCTTTGCAAGACATACTGCTGCCAGGCCACCATAACTGTTGTATATTTCTGACAAAGCAGTGGGATTCTGTACAGATGTATGCCACTAACTACTGGGTAGTATGTGGCCATGTGACCCCTGCACCACCAGGTATTATGTATCAGGACAGACTGGTGTGGGTGGATGCATAAACTGTGTGGGAATATGTAGTCCAGCATTTATGTGATATACCCATGTGCATGGCAACTAACATCCATATTGGGAGGCGTGGTCCATGTCTTGCATGAAGGGGATATGTGTACACCTCTGGACTGACCACAGAGTGCCAGACTGTCCACATATATTGGTCATATCTCTGCTGTAGTCCACAGGATCATTACTGTGCTAGCAGTGGTACTGTACTATGATGTCCTTAGGATGTCTGTCAGTAGCCAATGGCGCACGTCAAAAGCAGATGTGACCTCCCACACACAACATGTCTGTTAAGACAACCCCTATTACAGTATCAACAGTCTACATATATACCTGCAATACATACATGGCATACCCTTACACTAAGATATTGGGACTATTGGTGCTGAGGTAGCACTCCACTCCATGTTCTGGACATATGGTAAACATATATGTATATATAGTTATCCCTATATCTATATAGCTATATACACATATACATATCAACATACATATATGGATATATATGTATATATATGTATATATATA
>NC_056746.1:1038086306-1038168806 GCF_019279795.1 Protopterus annectens
TCTGGGACAGGAATCTTTCCCTCCAGCATGTCCTGTTTATTGTGGTGACAAGGTTCAAGTCCCTAGACCATGTAGCTCCGAGGGACTGGGATTTCTTTAGATGTAGCATGTCCGACAGCCCTAGGTTTGACATAGCTTTATATGTTAGGCAGAGATCACCTCAGAGTAGGAGATATGCTACGGAGTAAAGCTGGAGTTTTTTGAGGCGGTCAGTGTAGGGCATTTGTTTGAGGACAGTAATCCTCTTTGTGCGGTACTTCTGTGGCCTTTCCAGCTGCTGCAGATGTCATGTGAGGTACATTCCAAAAGGGGCATTGTACTCTATAATGGATCTAATGAGTGTTGAGTAGAGGGGAACAATGACCTCTTTTTTTCCTGGAACCCTTTTATGATGAGGTGTGCCACATAGAAGGACTTCCTGACTACTGTGGTGATGTGACTACCAAAGGAGAGACTACTGTCCACCTGGGTCCCAAGGTCTCTTATCACACATTTGGTGTTAAGTAGATTGCTGCCTATGTAGTAGTTAATGGGTACAGAGTTTTTACCAAAGGGGCTGACACTGCACTTTTTGGCATTGAGCTTGAGGCCATGGCTCTGACACCAGGCATCTGTCTCAGCTAGGCCCTTCTGTAGGATGTCCACATCATTTGGAGACTTGACTATGGTTCCTAGTTTGCAGTCATCTGCGTCCTTCATTAGCCAGAGGCCTTCTATGTTAGCCTGTACTTCAGAGAAGTAGATATCAAACAGGAGAGGTCCCAGGATGGAACCCTGTGGTACTCCACTTGTCAATGCTTTGAGGTCAGATTTGGAGTCTGCATCTTTTACAGTGTGGGTTCTGTCAGTGAGTCAGTTGGCAACCCATCTTGTGACGTAGTGATTTATACCTAGTTTAGTGAGTTTAGCTATAATTCCAGAATGGGGGATGGTGTCAAAAGCCTTGGCGAGGTCAAGATAGGCTGTGTGAACCATCTTACCCTCATCTACAGCTTTGATGACTGCCTCAAAGAAGTCGATTAGGTTCAGGAGGCATGATCTGCCTTTCACAAACCCGAACTGGGTGGGACCCAGAGTTTGGAGGTTAACAATGTCTTTGTTTATGAGTTCCATGATGATATGTTCCATGGCCTTGCAGACCAGGCTCATCAGGCTAATAGGGCGATAGTTCCCGGGGTCAGTGGTGGCTCCCCCTTTGTGGAGTGGGATAACTGTTGCTGTGTGCCATTCAGTGAACATGGTGCTTAAGTGGGGAGCCAGTTCATTCTGAAGTTCATGTAAAATGCAGCCTGGGATGTTGTCCGGTCCCATGGATGCTGTGTTTTTGGCTTTAGAGAGTGCAGCTTTTACCTGCGTAGCTGTGATTACAGGGACTCTGCATTCTTCCTGTATAGATATGGACCCTTTAGGGGGTGAAGGGGGTAAAGTTAGCACTGAACCTATCTGCCAGGATGTTGGCAATATCAGTTGGTTCTGTAATTATCATGCCTTTGTGCTGTAACTCAGAGCAGATCTGGGTGTTGCCATCGAGATTCTTGACATAGCTATAGGATGCTTTGTGGTTGTCCTTAGAATTAGTGGCAATTTTATTTTCATAGCTAGCTTTGGAGGATCTTATAAGTTATCTCAGCTTCTTACTGAGGCTGACCATGGAGCTCCTCCACTCATGGGATTTTACTCTCTTTTGCAACAGTTTCTTCCTTCTGTTGTGCAGTTTGTTTATGGCAGGGGACCACCAGATTGGCTTCCTTTTTTTGGAGGATAGTATCTTGGTTCTGTTTTGGATAGCATGATTGATGCACTCATGTAAGTGCTTATAGAGTGCATTTGTGCAGGATTCAGCAGTTGTAACTGTGTTGTCCATCTGCATGGGTGTCATGAGGTTCACCACTTCTGTCTTAAGAAGCATGAAGTTGGTGAATTTTTTTACCGTAGTTTCCTTAATGGGGGGTGGGGGGTGGGGTGGGATGTGGATATCAAGGGTGATTAGCTTATGGTCGGATCAGAAAAACGAGGAATTGACTTCAGGTGTGGTATCACCGGTCTCTCATGTTGGTAATGACTAGGTCTAGGATATTGTTGCCCCTGGAGGGGGTGTGGATAAGTTGATCCAGAGCATTGGAGTTTATGAATTCCAGAAAGCGTTGAGCTAAGGAGTTGATACATGAGTAGTTTTCCCAGTTAATGGTTGGATAGTTGAAGTCACCCATTATTAGGGTGTTTGGTTGAACCCTAATATTTCCAGTACATCAAGAAAAGAGGAGTGGGAATCCTGGGGCATGGTGGGGAATCTGTAGCAAGCTACAATTTGGATTGCAGTTATGCCCAGAGTTAGTTGCACTTGGATAACCTTGGATGCATTATGCTGAGCAACTAGCCTGGAGGTGTGGATATCCTTAATGAATATGGACACACCTCCGCCTTTGGTGTTTCGGTCCAGGTTACATGGCCGAAAAGTGTGGTATGAGTTACAGCCTGGTAGTGCAGGGGTGCTCTCTGGAGCCTTGAACCAGGTCTCAGTCACTGCAGAGATATCAATGTTCTCCATTTTAAGGAGTGCCTTGAGTGACTGCATTTTGAGATTTAGACTTCTAGCATTGAGTAGCATTACCCTCAGGTTTTGCTTGCCTGTTCCTGTTACGGTGGTGAATTTGTTATTTGAATCTTGCCTAAAAAAGGCACTATGGGGCAGCAAGAGCCTTAGCCAGTATCCAGAATCCCAGGTACGACAGGTGCAGGCCATCTGTGGCAAAGCATCATGGTCTGTCGACCATGTCATCCCAAGCAGACAGATACTGGATCCCCTTAGAATGACACCATAATTTTGTCCTTGTACTGCGGTATCATTCGGGGCAATGGCAGAATGCTACCCAAGGCTAGGGGTCATACCTGCCTGGGCTGCAAGATCGGAGAGCTCTTCCATGTCTCTTTTCATGTAGTCCAGGGAGGTACATCTCAGGTCATTCACACCAACTTGAACAATGACAGAGTCATATTTGTACTTGTTGTGGAGTGACCTGAGTGCGTGGGTTATGTGGCAGATCCTGGCACCTGATAGGCAGCTGACAGTAACCTTCTCCTTGTTTAGCCTGGTGAGTGGGACATAATAAGTATATCTGAATAGATATGTATGCACATATAGTTATAGATATCTACATATATATCAACATAAATATGTATATCTGTACACATAGGATGTGCATCTCCCTCCCTCCCTCTCTCTCTCTCTTTTTATATATATATATATATATATATATATATATATATATACACACACACACACAATATATATATATATATATATATATATATATATATATATATATATATATATATATATATATATATATCACACAGATCTACACATGCATGGCCATATATATGATGCACTATACAGATGTGTAGACATATGTATGAATATACAGTTGTATGTACATTTAGACATATATCAACATATGTATATGTATATATCCATATTCCTGTCATGTATAAACATCACGGTTGTGTATACCTTCCCGGATGTATCTCACCGTAAGTATCTGACGTGTACATTATGATATAACAACATATGCGATGCAACAGTAATATCAATAACAAGTAGTACACAATTGTGGAAGTAAAAGCAATTGTTCAATAATAATCAATATGTGTATTGACAGATATATTGGGAAAACAACTGTATTCACAGTGGTCATGGTGTAGTGGTTAACTGTTGTGACTATAGTGTACAGGGTCCTGGTTTCAAGTCCTGCAAAGGCTGTTTATTTTGTTGCCGGACTGGACAAGGGCTATCAGATACAGAGTGGTTAAAGCAGTTTTGAGCAGCTTTAAGTGGCTTTGCGCGAAGCTAAGCAGTGCTAAGGTACGGTTAAATTTATGGGAGCTTACACCATGTAAACTTCGCTTACCAGTGCGCAAATCTGCTTAGCTGTTATATTGCAGCAATGATGACACCTGCTAAGCATGGCTTAGCCCTGGTAACCATTTCTCACCACCCAGTCTGATAACATAGCAGGGTAATGACATCTGTAATAAGTGTATGTAATGCCATGTACAATACATGCATTTATGTGCTGTCATTACAGTAGCAAGGGGTGTGAGTATCATGTTTGGGACACACAAGTATATGAGACCTGTACAGCATTGTTATCCATGTGAATGTGGTACATACAGGGGTAGTAACCCAGGGTATGTGCTATCACACTGGCATGTTGTGTATCATGGCAGTACTACTGTTGACAGTGCTTTCCCAGGCAAGAGTAGAGTGCTACATGTAGTACTGACAACAAGCACACCTGCAGGCATAGCTGGACTCTGAGGCCTCCGTGTCATGTTCCTCATGTGTGAACTGTGTCACAGTATATATCCCCTACTGGATAATGATCTGACATGTGGAATGTAACTGTAGACTACCATCTGTACAGCACATGTTAGTGAGGGCTTCCAACATGTAGTAATAGCATACATATTGTTGTCAATCAAACGTCTATCTGTTGACACGTTCATCCTACTGCATAGCTAATTGTCAAGCTGATGACTGTCAGTCCCTGTACAGATGTGCAGATGGCAGGTATCCAGCTGGGATATGTACAGGCAACCTATGCTTGATTGATACTGACATGTCTGCCCAGCTGTGTAATAACTGGCACATATAGGAGACAATACCCTGTACGCACCACATGCCATGGGTACCTCTGCTATACTACCACAGTCAATGGAACATGCTTGGGTACAGGTCTCCATCACAGTCACTAACCATGTGTTGTAATACATATTGCATACATGTCAACTGGATCACCTCAGTGGCCATGTGCGGGAGCCACCAAGAGGACCGGCTGATGCATGTCACTCTCACCCTGAGGGTCACCACAGTGGTGTCTGTCAATAGGTTACCTGCTGGAACATGGCAGGTGGCATGATACCACTGTACAGACATCCCCTACACAACCCATCTCTCCATGGACAATACTATGACCACCTGCAGTGATGCACCCCAGTACTGACACATGCGTACGTGTGCATTACTGAGTATAGCAGTGTCTGTGTGTTAGTACATCTGTAGTGGGAATTCCATGAGGGTCTTCACAACCACCACAACACCCATTGCCATGTCAGTTGTGGCTGCTGCTCTATCGGACATTACATGTACCATGTTACGCTCCTCTCCCTACTGGCTACATGAGCCTTGCAGTACCAGCACAACAGTGTTGTTCAAATTGGTCAATAGGCATGGGATACACATTGAGTTCTGGCAAGTGTGTGTATGTGTGCATGTCTGTATATCGGTAGGGTACAGCATTCTGAGGCCAAATACTCCTATTACAATACACATTGCCACACAGTAGTACAGATAGTGTTGCTGCTGCCCATAGTTGAGGCATGACAGTGCAACACCCTATTATGCCTGTGGCATCTGCATTAGATGCATATCCCTGTAGTACCACTGTTGTGATATACAATGGGTTGTATTGCAGTTGTGGGCAATGTGTGATGGTGGGTATGTCAGTGTCATCATGGGTTCCATTAAGTACAATATCCACTGGGGATGTGGGTGCTGTATGGGTATATGCCCCATGTACCACTTTATAGTGACCACTGTCACCATCAACCATACAGGTAACTGATACCACAATCCAGCCCAGTTATGCATGTGCTGTGTGCAGCATACCTGTAACACATTGAACACATGGACAAGTTAGCACCGATAGGCCCAGGTCTCTCGGATGTGTGTCTGCCTGTTATGTGTCTATTAATATGTATATGATGGTATGTCACACTATGTATTGTCCATATACAACCATTACATCCCCCATTACCATACTGTACATGTCTGGGGATGTTCTGCATGTAACCTGTAACCTGGAACACACCTCACCCTAAACGCTGTGTGGTGTGTGCAATGAAAGCCACACAGTTCAGTAGCACTACATACCTAAGTAGGGGTCTAGTCCTAGTGTTGCCAAGTAAGAGTGTGCATGTATATGGACAGGTCTACATCAGGTTGCAGATTATACACATCCCAGTGGGTCACCTGTACATGTGGCACAGGCAACAACTATTATATAAACATGTGACATGTGTTCAACTGTACCCCGGATATGTCACAGCCATGGTGTTACCACAGTGCCATACCCCTTGTGGAATATGATTGCAGACCATCCTCCTGCTGACACATGTACACCTACAACACAAATGGATAACATTCTGGAGACCACAATCAACCAGTGTTACTAACAGCTATAATGCATCATTGTTGGATGGCTACACTACCTGACATGTATGCATTAAACATTACTCCTGACAACATGTTACACTGCAGTACATTGGTACACTGCAGTACAGTCACCGTGTGCATAAGAACCATATTAGCCTGTCCCTGCATCGATGTTATGGACGACAGGGATGTGGCACAGGTACCATCATATGCACAAGGTGTGTTGGTTTGCCAGAGGCCGAGGGTGGGCCATACATTTGACACCATGTGTGTGGGTGAGGGGTGTAATGAGTTGAACTGGGCATGGTGATATGGTGTGTGTGAGGTTGCGCTAGGTATGTTCGTATAGTGTGTGGGTATGCATGCACACAGTTCAGACATGTGGCTGGCCTATACAGGTGTTTATGGACAGCTGCAGACCATACCTGGCAGGGTGTGTGGTTCACCACCTCCGACCATGGACACGTGGACTGTGCCTGCCAGGGGTTCCATGGGCACGTCCAGGTACAGGCCTCAATGTGCTACTATCCCCTGATGATGACACATGTGTGTTGGAACCAGGTCCCTTCTGGGACTGGCCAGGACCATGTGCTCATGGCCTGCTGGAGTGTGGTGTGGACAGTGCCCCCCCTGCAATGCTGGGGCTGGTACTACCACTACAGGAGCACCTTGGTGTCCTAGCATGTCCACATTGACCACCAGCTGTTGGTGTTGCTGGCCTAAGTCCACACGGCTGTCACCACACTCCCACCACATGTTCAAGTCTGGACAAACCACAGTCGATAATGCCCATCATCTCACCAAACCATCTATCCATGAACTTAGTATGAGCACGGAAGGCACCAGACAGTTCATGGAAGTTGTCGGTTGCAGATGTGAGAGCAGCCCTCTGCAGCCTCAGGCTCTGTCTGGTGTACAGTTCCATACATGCCTGCACCCCCATGACAGCCTGAAACATGCACCTGGTGGTACCAGTTGTGGGGCTTCTGCCAGGGGCATGATGATTAGCAACCCTACCACAAGCACCCTGGGACATCTGCCTATGTGGTGCCCTGCTGGACATCTGGCTATGCCTAATGTGACCAGACACAGTAGGCATGGATATTACACACTCCTGTACACTGCCACCAACCGGCAACTGTACCTCCGCAATGGCCACTGGTGATGGGGCATAGGCACTGAAACTGTGTGCATGGTTGGGGTGGCTAAGAGGAGGATATCAAATGATGGCACTGTTTCAGCCCCTGACAACCCCACCTATGCCTCAACAGTACTATTATCATCTCTGGTCTCTGTATGGCACCAAGATCAGCTTGCATGCAGGAGAGACCCTGACCCACCTCACCACTTGTGGGGGAAAACAAGAAACACACTTTAAGACCTGTACAGCATTGCATAACAGTACACACATGTACACACATATACACGCACACACACACACACACACACACACACACACACACACACACACACACACACACACACACACACACACACACACACACACACACACACACACATTCTACCTTGTCCGAGTCTTTACAGACAGTCCCATGTTTATTCCCATAAGTTCCCCATCCTGCATCACACTTGGCAACATACACTCATTAATACCACTCATTAACGTATCATTCCTCTAAATGCCTAGACAAGTGATCACAACACAAGACCTGTTACTCCATTACCTCCTTGACCTGAGTGGAATGGTTTTATATGGTCTCACTGCTGTCATTCAGTATTCACCCTTTGTATGTCTGGACATCGTGAGCATGGCCCCTATATATGAGGGGCTACCACGTTCACTCAATAATGTCACACACTGGAGTGTCATGTGTAAGTATTGCTCAGCACATGCCAGATATGCTGCTCAATCAACCTATCATGTGACAACAATAATAAATGGATACACTCCCTGGTGTTGTCTAGTAATTCCCCAATGCATCTGTAGTGCTGCATATGTGGATTGTTGGTCATCTCTCTGCTGAATGCGATATTAAGGGTATACCTGGTGTCTACTTTCCCTCCCAATGCATGTTCCATGCTACACATCTTATTATACTATCAGCTGTCCTGTGATTACATATCAAACAAGTATTCCTGGTGTGTCATGTGTCAGTCCATGTCCATGTACTGCATGATCCCAAAGGGAAGTACTGCCTTATGAACAACTCCACAATCACACATGTGCATAGATGGACACCCACACAAACACACACACATGCACACACACATCCTACATGCATCAAACTCCCTACACTTCACCAGAGTAAACCTACAGATAAAATACCCCCCCCCCACACACACACACACATACACACACAGCTGAGGTTGCACAAAGATAGTACACACAGTCCTCCCATTACCCATCTGTCAACGTGCATAACATATGATACATAACAGCATGTAGTGCAGCTATTGTCAATCCATGCTAGCAACAGTACATGTGTGTGATGCATGGTGTGTGTTAGTAGGTGATGCCCTTTCCCCTGGATACCACTGCACCCATGTACACAGTATTGCTGTGCACCTGTTCTGCACCCTGCCATGTACTGTGCACCAAACCTCACAGGTGTACAACTCATTGCTGAATGTGTAGTACTGTGTCAGTTATGTCAGCTCTAATGCTCACAGCCCCTATGCTTTTCAGCAACACATACCTGGGATGATATGTGGACAGATGTCATTTGTGAATGCCTGATGTCTGGTTTACAGATCTCAACATCAGCAGACCATGTATGACCAATACAATATTATTACACTAACAACCATCAGACCATATCATGGCTATGGGGAGTGTACACACCCTTATTGATCTGCCATGGGACCACATCACCACATATATTAACAGTACATGAGCCTGATATGTGACATATGTCCTGTACATTCACATGCAGTGTCTACAAAATGTGTTAGGTGTGGGATGCTGACCACGATGCATACACTCTGTGTGTCCATATGTGTGCACACCCTTATTATGATGGTTTGTTGCACCTATTGTTATGTGTACTACAGCAGTCACTATTCCTGGTAGGGGTATACTAGCATGGGCCATCTGTATTTGCCAGTGTATGGTCAGTCTGCCCTATACATGTCCCCCAATTTATTTTATTTATTTGCAGTTGGTTTAACAGGATAGTCCATTGGGCCAATAAGAACCCATTTTCAATGGAGTCCTGGGGAGAAAAGCTCCAAAACAAAGGTTACAAAAGAGATTACAGCAGTTTACAATTTCAATCATTTGTAAGTTAAAGACAAAGCTTTAAAACATTGGTAAACAAAAAAGATTACAGCAGTTTACAATTGTGGTAATTTGTGGGTTCAAGACAGAACAAAGATTAAGCATTTACAAAGGAATTTTTTTTTCATTTTGTAGAAACACTAAGATTTAAGCAGGTATAATAAAAATGTTAAGGTTACATTTTGTAGAAAACCAAAGCATTGCTGCAGTAAATATATAGTTTCTTGAGTGAAATAGTAGAATAAAAGAATTATAAGATGTCATTACAGTTGGCTTATTATTCGGTGTCTGGTAATATATGGTAAAGCTGCCCATAGGAAGTGAAGAATAGGCTAGGAGGGGTGGGAGCAGGAGCATTCCCATGAGGATGTTAGATGTGAGTGCAGTATTTTTTTAAAAGCAGGGAGGTTGGTGGTGATACGGATGGAGGGAGGAAGGGAGTTCCATAGGCGTGCCAGGTCAAAGGACAGGAGGTTTTGTCCTGGAGAGTGACGGGGTTTGTACAGTTCTATTAGGTTTTGGTTATTAGATCTTAGGAGTCTTTGTGGCAGGTGTATTTTAAAGGTAGAGCTGAGAGAGGGACAGAGGGAGGGCTGAAAAATTAGTTTATGAGCAAAAGTAAGCTGAGTATAGGAGAGATGGTTGGGAAGCTCTAGCCAGTTAAGTTTGTGGAGAGATACACAGTGATGGGTAGATGATTTGTGGCTAGTTGCAAATTTGGCAATTTTATTATAACAAGAGGACAGTTTTGTTTTGAGAGAGGATTGTAGGTTTGTTAGCAGAGGGGCACCATAAAGGAGGGAAGGGATGAGAAATGTAGTAGCAAGGGTGAGCTTAGTAGATGTAGTGAGGAATCGATTGTGTCGATAGAGCATGCCAAGTTTTTGGTGTTTTTTTTTATGTTTAGTTGTAGGTGGCTATTGAATTTAAGCTGGTCATCAATCTGGACTCCTAGTAGTTTGGTTTCAGATACCAGTTCAAGAGGTGTGTTATTCTGGCTAGCGATGGAAAATAGTTTTCTATCAATGGTGTTGGTTTTGAGGGGGTAAATACCATAAGTTTGGTTTTTGATGCATTGAGTGCTAGATGATTGTCCATCATCCACTGTTCTGTGGTAGAAAAGGCGTTTTGAGTCAGTTTTAAGAGAGCAGGGATGGATGTGGCTGAACAGATAATTGTGGAATCATCTGCATATTGAATAAGTTTAGCATGAGGTATTGAGTGGAAGAAATCATTTATAAATATATTGAAAAGGAGAGGACCCAAAATGGAACCTTGGGGGACACCAGTGGGTGTGTTAAGGAAAGAGGAGATGGCTTTTTTCCACTTGGCAGCTTGTTGCCTGTTAGAGAGATAGCTGGTGAACCAATTGAGAGAGGAATGGGATAGGTTTAGGTTAGATAGTTTAGTTAGGAGAAGGTTATGAGAGATAGTATCAAAGGCCTTAGAGAGGTCAAGAAAGAGCGTAGATACAGTAGAGCCAGAATCTCTGGCTTTATTTACAGTTTCCAGGAAGGAAAGGAGGGCAGTCATAGTGCTGTGGCCGGGTCTAAATCCGTGTTGTGTGGGAGTTAGTAAGTTATTATCTAAGAGATAGGGAAGGAGTTGAAGATGAATACATTTCTCTAGAAGTTTTAATATAGGAGAGAGGATAGCAATGGGACGAAAGTTAGTAATATTGTTATTATTGCCTCCTTTGTGCAGGGGAATGATGAATGCCCTTTTCCAGAGTTTGGGTACAAGCCCTTCTTGGATAGAACGATTGATTAGGATGCTGATGGGGAAGGCAATGGCTTCGGCAGCTATGCTGAGGAAGGATGAGGGAATGTTATCGGGGGCACTGGTGCATGGTTTTAGTTTTTGCAGGAGTTTTCTTATGGCAGAAGTAGGAATGGGTTTTAGGGAGAATGGTGGGAGTTGAGAGACTGGAGATGAAGGGGGGTGACAAGAGGGGGGGATGCAGAAGCAGGGGGTGAGGTGTTATTAGAGAAGGATGAGGTTAGTTTGGTAATAGAGTCTATGAAAAAAGAGTTGAATTGGGTAGCCAGATCTATATCTAGTGCATTTGGGTCTGGGGTTGGGTTTTCTGCTGTGCCAGGTTTTAGGAGGGTAGTGATGCCTTTCCAGAATTTTGGAGGATTGGTTTTGTGGTTGTTTTGGAGTAAGGAGAAGTAATTCTGTCGATCTGCTGTGATAAATTTTTTTACGGAATTGTGGAGTATTTTGAATTCATTAAGGGTAGTTAGAGTTTTGCATCTTTGGTACTGTGCCCAAGTTTTGTCTCTAAGTCGCATGACAGTTAGTGTGTTTTTTGTTAGCCAGGGGGCGGAGTTGTTTCGTATTCTTTTGGTTTTTATGGGGGCAAGACTATCCAGTAGTTTAAGGAAAGTTGTATTGAAGTGTGCAACAGCATTGTCCAAGGGTAGTGTTTTTAGGGGGTTCCAGTTTATTGATTTTAGGGAATCTGAGAAGGTTATTGGGTTGAAGTTTTTAAGGTTCCGAGTGCTGATGTAATTATGAGTTACATGTAATGGAGATGGAAGTCGTCTAGTGAAAATGGGAAGGTGGTCACTGAGGGAGTCAGGAAGAGTTCCAATATCAGTGTAGTATTGGGGGTGAGAGACTAATATCCAGTCTAGGGTACTGCCACTGAAGAAGTCTTTAGAGGGCCTGGTAGTGAGGTTGATTAGCTGAGAGTACTTATATAGGTTGATGTTTAGGGGGTGTGTAGGAGAATTAATGGAAGACCAATTGATATTTGTGTCTCCCATGAGAATGGTTTCATTACTGATATTGGTAGAAAGCCAGGATAGGATATCCTCAAGTACAGAGGTATTATCTCCAGGGGGGATGTAAAGTGAGGCTATGCAAATTTGTTTGTGTTTATTTAATTGAAACAGAGCTAAAACTAATTCAGCATTGGAGAAGTGAGGAATGGGTTTGTTGTAGGGAGTAATGGAAAGGGTGGATGAGTAGAGTAGAGCTACCCCACCACCCTTCTTGTGGGCCCTGTATTTTCTGACGATAGATTAGTTTGGTGGCACTATTTCAATATCTTTTATGTGAGGTTTTAACCAGGTTTCAGAAATAGCTAAGATGTCAGGTTTGTTGTTGAGAAGCCAGGAATGGAGATTGGGGATTTTGTTAACTATGCTTTGGGCATTTAGAGAAGCAAATAGGATGGATTTAGATGTAGGGGAAGTAGTGTTTGGGCCTGGGTTAGGGTGTATATCTCCAGATAGTAGTATGGTTGTTAGGTGTTGGATTATGTTGATGAAATGTTTGGATTGCCTTGTTTGTATATTGTATATTTTCAGGTTTGAGTAGATATTGATGGTTAAAGAGGGGTTAGAGAGTTTATAAGTAGAGGATAGTTTGAAGTGAAAAAATAGATGGGTATAAATGGGATATAGTCCAGATGAGATTGAGACACATGAGTGTAAGTGAGTTGAAGGGAGTGAGCTGGTTGTGTGAAGTAATGGTGTGTGATTTGTGGTGTTGGGCTGGGAAAGGTAGTGGATATAAGTAAGGCTCAGAAGTAGTAATAGTTGGATTGAGAATGACAGAAGTTTTGTAAGCATATTGAGGCTTAGCTAAGGTAGAATATGTAGTGTTGGGAGAAGGGATTAGAAATATATATTGTGTTGTTAAATATGAAGGGAGGTGTGATGTGTGAGGAGGTGAATTATAGGGGTGTAGAAGATGGTGATGAAAGGGGAGAGGTATTATAGATAAAGAGGAAGTAGGAGTGGTAGGGAAAGGAGAGGGTGTAATATGTAGGGAGGAAGTAGGAGTGGTTAGGTGAGTATAAGTGTAGATGCACTGGGGTGTGTGGAATTTGGGGGTAGGGTAGGGGAGCGGAGTGAGCCCGCAGGGTGAATGGAGTGGGTTGGAACAATCCAAGATAGAGGATCAGAGAAAAAAGTATCAGCAACAGGAGTCAATAAAGAAGGTAGGTGGGTAGGTATTGTATGCTATATGCTGCTTGATTGCAAGGTCTACTCATATGCACATCCCTTGGTGTTCACACACTGCCATCACAATTGCTGTGGGGGTAGGGTTACATCTGCCACAGTTCCTAAACCTGATTGAGTGCAGATACAGCCATTCTTAGCATCCTTAGAATCCCTGCTGTAGTGCACTGGTGTTACATGTTGACAACCCCTCCACACCTTCAGCCGTTTTGCAGATGCTTGACAGGTATGGCCTACACTTGTGTGCCAGTTTGGAGTGTCCCATACACTGAACACCACGTGGTACAGCCTAGTCCCAGCTAATAATGTGGACCACAGTAATATGTTATGCCATAGTGTACATCTGTAACAGTTACCATTGTAATACTGGTACGTACACTGTTGTTGCACTGTATAAGGGTGAGGTTTCACACATGTCCCTACTGTAGGCCATGTGTCCCACCATTATGTTAATCCCTGTGGACACATTTCACAATGACAAGATGTTAGTTATCTTGCAGGTGTCTGACATACCCTTCCAATACCCCATCATGGTCACCACTGTGATGCAGTGCATTTAACAGCAAAAATACGTGAACATGTACAGCATGCATTATGGGTAGGTGTGTTAGATGTATGCATGGAATATACCATAGCCATTACATGCTCAGTGTATTGGCAAGCATCAACATAAACCATACTCACCAGCTACAGGCTGTTGCCTTGGTGGTATACAATACACACTGTATTGGCATACATCTTGTCAGTTGGTGCTGCTCTACACAGTTGACGGGTATGGCCCACTACCCACAGGGACAGACTCTAATGTCCATAGCAGATGTTCAGCTGAAGATTATTACAACAGCAATACCTGATGGCACATGTATATCATTCCACATCATCTACCCCAGTATTATGGACCAAGTACTACAGTCAATTACATGCATATATTCTTCACATACCTGTTGTGAGGATGAGGTCTGTTGTGGATATTATCCTTGTAGGAGGTACTTTTTTTTCACTCCTTAGCCTGCTTCCTTTGTTGTCTTTTTTGGTGTTGCTGTGGTTCAGGATTTATTGTATGTTTTCTGTTTTCTCTTTCTCTTTCTTTATCTGTGTGTCTCTCTCTCTCTCTTCAGTAAATAGACTGTGCTGCTTGGAATAGATTGCAGCATGGCTTTTGTTGGTGATGCACATGATCATGTGATGGCCTCTGCACCAATCAATCTCCTCCACTTGCTACCTGCATGCAGCATGCTGTGTAGAACTTCCAATTACTACTGTCATGGCAACCCACTACTATAAATCCCTACATCATGTGGGCATGGTCCCTTAATCTTTTCTGTATGGTGGACATCCTTCCTGTGTGTGGGCAGCAGTGTTACAGACAGCAGGTAGCAATACCTCTTACGAGAGAACTTGCACACTCAGGCCAGCTACATATTTGTATGAGGTTCCAGAACTACAAACAGAAAGTGTACTGTTGTTGTATGCATTGTATAGCACCAGTGTTACAGGGTTTGTGTGCACATACTAGTTTACCATGGACTGCAGTCTGTCTCATAGCTCTCAACTGTGTGCCTATCCACTTGATGGCCAGAGGTGTGCGCATTATGTTTTGCCTGTCCACCACACAGGTCTTGTGTCAGATATATCACTGGCTGTGTTTGTGTTGAGTGCTATCAGTACATGGCTACATTCATTTGTGTTTCTGAGTTCATATTCCTGACTAAGGGTATGTTGCAAAATATCCTGTAACACCAGCAACTTGCTTAGTGTATGACAACACTATTTCACATGTGGGCCTGTGTTCCAGCCTCTGTCCTCCGCCTACATACCAGGCTTTGTCCATATGACATGCTGTCAGGAGTTGTTATCTAGTGGCCTGTGAGTATGTCATGCTGCCATTCCTGCCATCATTCCACTGCTGTTGTGGCTCCCACACATATTTTGGGGTTGGGTCCATATATGTTTGGGCTTCATCTGCACAATACATGTGTGCCCTTATGCAGTCGAGAGGCCAGTGTATGTAACCGTGGTATATGGCCCTTTATGTCAGTCTATGGGAAAATGCCCCATAACTAACCTAGGCTGTTACAACATGTGAGGGGTAAAGAAACCTGTTTAAAAAGAGCAACAAAACCACACTGAGTCCAAAAATAAAGTTAGCGCTTTTGTTTACTAATTGAGCAAACTGAAGAAGTTTACTAAATTAGTAAACAAAAGCGCTAACTTTATTTTTGGACTCAGTGTGGTTTTGTTGCTCTTTTTTAACAATATGAGAGGGGTATTAGGGTTAAGCTGCCTTAAGGTATCTGGATGTACATTACCATACAATTCACCCTGGGTAAATGCAGGCCTACTGCTTCTTGCCATACAGACTGTTCTGTATGTAAATGTGAGTGTGATGGTTTCAGTTATGCCTTGTTATGTAACAGATACAGCCCATTGTGTCAGCTGAGGTCTTTACCCCCTAGGGGATTGTGTACAGAGTGTAGATAGAGGCTGATGGACTATACATCTGCATTACTTACTGTTGATTGATTGTTATCCTGTGGCCCAGTCTGTCTTTACTGTTGTACTACTTGAAGGCCTTGGCCTGGACAGCAACATATGTAATGCTTTCCAGAATAATGTATTAATTTATATGTTTGACAGTTGCATTAGTCTGTTTATATGTATTTTAGAGTCTAAACAGTTATATGACATGGCATATACAACTGTAATAGTACACAAATAAAGCTTTCTCATGTATGCAAACCTGTGTGTGGTGTTATATCCTTTGACCTCTCTGTGGGTATATGTTGCAGGAAACAATTTTCTTTTGTATGGGTGACTCATACAGTGTCCATTTGGTAAGGTGGCAGCTGTAGGCATATTGGCTGTTCCATATGGTGAGCACCCTCTACATATGTATCTTCCTATACATATCTCTGTGTGTGTGTATGTGTAGTTACATATGTATGTATATATATATATATATATATATATATATATATATATATATATATATATATATCTGCATATATGTGTCTGTGTATATGTATCTTAGAAATGTTTATTGCTTCCACATTGTACATTCTCTATGGTAGCCAGACTGTACTGCATATGTTATTGATACCAGCCTGACATCATACAGGTGGGATAGATTACTGTTAACATCTTGTGCCTATGTTGTGTCAGGTCCTGGTTATGGAGTTTGTTACAGTTGGTATTGTATTGCAGGGCAGACCTGTTTGGCTGTGGGAGGGGAAAATCAATGCGTACAAGACGTTTTTTGCTTGGATCCTTTCACCCCCATTAACGGTGCATGTGGTCATATATGTATTTATGTTCTCTTTTATATCTATAGATATATATCTGCGTATATATATATATATATATATATATATATATATATATATATACATATGTAGACATATATATCTATAGATGTATGCATATGTGTGTGTGTGTGTGTGTGTGTGTGTGTGTGTGTGTGTGTGTGTGTGTGTGTGTGTGTATATATATATATATATATATATATATATATGTAGATATGTATATATATATAGATATATATATATATATATGTATAGATATATATATATATATATATATATATATATATATATATATATATATATATATTGCTGTATATATACATATATAGACATACATATAGCCGAGAGACAAAAGAGAGTCTTTTTACTTGATTAAGTATTTTTTTTGCTTGTTGTTTCCCTGAAACGCTAATCCCGCCTAAAATGCTGCTTTTCAGTGTTTCTGTGGATCCCTAGTGATATCTGCATTGCTTACTGTTCTTATTTCTTTGTTGCACTTGAAAAAAGATTACTGTTTGTCGTTTTTGCATTTAAGTTACCTGTAACACAGTCACAGGATACACACTCAAGTGCGCTAGCCTCCTCTGTGTATTTAAAGTAATTTAAGCTCTGCATTTCTGTTGTTTCTGAAAAAAAAAACAACACAAAAAAACTCCTTGTTTTCCCGCCTTTCCGAACTAGTCTAGTCCAGTTTTCAGGCTTTGCTGAATCCAGGACTGTGGTAAAGGTTACTGTGTTGCCCGTATCATACTTGGATAATTAGGTGGCTTCCTTGTTCACTGTGAGAGAGGGAACTCTGAGCAGCCTATCTGTCCCTGTAGGAGTGGTCCCAGCTCAGCAACTTGTAGCTCATTGGCCATTTTGGGCTAATTTCTATCCTTTTGATCTCCCTGGTATAAAAACGGCTTAGCTCTGTTTTGCACTTGTATACAGCTCAGCAAGCTCCTCGTGGTGCCCTGCAAAGTCCTACTTGCAGCTGAGAGACAAAAGAGAGACTTTGGACTTGATTAAGTATTGTTTTTGCTTGTTGTTTCCCTGAAATGCTAATCCCACTTAAAATGCTGCTTTTCAGTGTTTCTGTGGATCCCTAGTGATATCTGCATTGCTTACTGTACTTATTTCTTTGTTGCACATGAAAAAAGATTACTGTTTGTCGTTTTTGCATTTAAGTTACCTGTAACACAGTCACAGGCTACACACTCAATTGTGCTAGCCTCCTCTGTATATTTAAAGTAATTTAAACTCTGCATTTCTGTTGTTTCTGAAAAAAAAAACACAAAAAACTCCTTGTTTTCCCGACTTTCTGAACTAGTCTAGTCCAGTTTTCAGGCTTTGCTGAATCCAGGACTGTGGTAAAGGTTCCTGTGTTGCCCATATCATACTTGGATAATTAGGTGGCTTCCTTGTTCACTGTGAGAGAGGGAACTCTGAGCAGCCTATCTGTCCCTGTAGGAGTGGTCCCAGCCCAGCAACGTGTAGCTCATTGGCCATTTTGGGCTAATTTCTATCCTTTTGATCTCCCTGGTATAAAAACTGCTTAGCACTGTTTTGCACTTGTATACAGCTCAGCAAGCTCCTCATGGTGCCCTGCAGAGTCCTACAAGTGGTCGAGAGACAAAAGAGAGACTTTGGACTTGATTAAGTATTGTTTTTGCTTGTTGTTTCCCAGAAACGTTAATCCCGCCTAAAGCGCGGCTGTTCAGTCCTTCTGTGGATCCCTAGTGATATCTGCTTTGCTTACTGTACTTATTTCTTTGTTGCACTTGAAAAAAGATTACTCTTTGTCGTTTTTGCATTTAAGTTACTTGTAACACAGTTGCAGGCTACACACTCAAGTGCGCTAGCCTCCTCTGTGTATTTAAAGTAATTTAAGCTCTGCATTTCTGTTGTTTCTGAAAAAAAAACACAAAAAACTCCTTGTTTTCCCACCTTTCTGAACTAGTCTAGTCCAGTTTTCAGGCTTTGCTGAATCCAGGACTGTGGTAAAGGTTCCTGTGTTGCCCATATCATACTTGGATAATTAGGTGGCTTCCTTGTTCACTGTGAGAGAGGGAACTCTGAGCAGCCTATCTGTTCCTGTAGGAGTGGTCCCAGCCCAGCAACTTGTAGCTCATTGGCCATTTTGGGCTAATTTCTATCCTTTTGATCTCCCTGGTATAAAAAAATGCTTAGTGTGGTTTTGCGCGGGTTTGTGCACCGCACAGTGCTGTTTACCTGCGGTTAAACTATTCCAGGCTCCACGAAGTCTGCACTTCAGTTTTTCTCTTGAATCTTGATACACTTCAACCCAGCACTAGAAATAAGGCAATTTAAGACCGGCACTTACTAAAACTCACTAAAACTAGCACTAGCTTACAGCTAGCACTTCAGCCCTATACTCAGGAAGTATAAAGCTCTTTACTCATCCACTCAGCAATACAGTCCAAACCATCTATTCAGGCATGTTCAAGGGACAGCTTCAGGTGTACTCTCCGGTCCAGCTGGTGAATCTGGGCATCTTGAGGCAATGTTACAATTGCTTCATGTACACAGACAACCCCCTCCTCCTCCCAACCAACACAAACACATGTGAGAGATGCAGCTACACAGCCAAGCTGGAGGCTAAGCTCTCTCAACCCACGACTGGATCATCAAGGAGAAACGTAACACTAGCACCACATTACCAGACTCACATAGACCAGCCATAGCTGCAGCAGTAAACAACTCTCAGAAACACGCAAAAACATACTCGGAGGCTCTAAATAAGAACCTGCCTAAACAACAGAAACCTCCTAAGCATACACCCAAGCAACCCCCACCCCACAACAGAAACCAGGTAACACATACGTCACAACATCAGTGTGCCAAGCAAAAACAGCCCTAAGGCTAAATAACACACCTAACACACTAGTAATCAGTGATTCTATCATCAGGCACACAGACGTCCCACTCACTAGACTGAACAAGAGAAGATTACCGTAAGCTGCCTGTCGGGTGCCAGAATCTGCCACATAACATATGCACTCAGGTCACTCCACAACAAGTACAGATATGACTCTGTCATTGTACATGTTGGCATAAATGACCTGAGACGTACCTCCCTGGACTACATGAAAAGAGACATTGAGGGGCTCTCTGACCATGTAGCCCAGGCTGGTATGACTCTGACTCTGAGTAGCATCCTGCCCTCACCCAAACTGATGCCAGCATATGAAGAAAAAATGATCAGTTTCAACAATTGGTTAAACTACAGTTGTCATTCGAAGGGGATCTAGTACTTGTCAGCCTGGGACGACATGCTTGACAAGCCACGTTGCTTCACCAGAGACGGCTTGCACCTATCGCCTCTGGGCTTTCGAATACTGGCCAAGACTCTTGCCGCCCCAATATTGCCTTTTTTAGGCAAGGCTTAAAAGACAAACCTGCCTCCATAAACAACAATAATAAACAAAAACTGAGGGCAATGCTGCTCAATGCCACAAGTCTAAACCTCAAAATGCACGCACTCGAGGCTCTCCTTAGTATGGAAGAAATCAACGTATGTGTAGTGACAGAAACCTGGTTCAAGGCTCCAGAGAGCACCCCAGCACTACCTGGCTATAACTCCTACCATACCTTTAGGTCTCAAAACCAGGACCGGAACACAAAAGGAGGGGGTGTGTCCGTATTCATCAAGAACACTCACACCTCCAGGCTAGTAGCACAGCATGCGGAATCTGTGACCATCCAAGTGCAATTGACGGAGGGTAAATTGACTGTTCAATTTATAGCTTGCTACAGATCTCCCACCTTGTCTCAGGTCCCTCACGCAGAATTCTTGAGAACATTAGAAAGTATGAAGATTCTACCCAACACCATGCTACTGGGTGACTTCAACTATCCAAACATTGACTGGGAAAACTACTAAAGCTCAAACGCCCTAGCCCAATGCTTCCTTGAGTTTATAAACTCAAATGCCCTGGAACAGCTGGTCACCACTCCCACAAGAGGTGACAACATACTGGACCTGGTCATCACCAACATGGGGAACCTATGTTCCCCACATGAGGTAAACACATCATTGGTATGATCAGATCACAAACTAATCACACTGGACATCCACATCCCGACCCCCCCCCCCCACAGTCAAGGAAATCAAGGTAAAAAACTTTTCTAAAGCCAACGTCACACTCCTCAAGACCAAGGTGGGAAGTTTCAAAGCTCCCAATCAAATGGAAAATGATGACCCATCGGCAAAATCCTTTACAAGCGCATTCTATGAACACCTTCAAGAATGCATAGACCGAGCCATCCCAAGTAAAACAAGACCAACTCCTCAAAAAAGAGGAAGCCAGTCTGGTGGACCCTGGCCATAAATAAACTTTACAACAGAAGGAGGAAACTCCTGCAAGATAGAACAAAATCCCAAAATAATAAGGCATCTCTGATTAACATCAGTAAAAAACTGTGCTCCCTCATTAAATCATCCAAGGCCAACTTCGAAAGAAAAATAGCCAATGACTCTAAGGATAACCACAAGGCCTTCATTAACTATGTCAAGAGTCTAGGGGCAAACTCTCAGATATGCTCCGAGCTGGTGCATAATGGCCATAAATACACTGAACCAACTGACATTGCCAACATCCTGGCTGACAAGTTCAGTGCAAGCTTCACCCCCCCTCCACCAAAGGGGCTAGCACCCATCCCAGTAGAATGTGATGCTCCAGATATCTCAGACACACAAGTAAAGACAGCCCTTGCAAAGGCCAAAAACACAGCATCAATGGGACCAGATGGTATCCCAGGTTGTGTCTTACACGAGCTTCAAAATGAACTAACCCACCCATCTCAAAACACTATTCAAACTCAGCCTCTCTACAGGCTATGTACCCAAAGAATGTCGTACAGCAACAGTCGTACCACTCCACAAAGGTGGTGCCACAACTGACCCTGGGAACTATCACCCTATAAGCTTGACTAGCTTGGTCTGCAAAGCCATGGAACGCATTGTCATGGAGCTCATTAACAGGGACATTGGGAACCTCCAGACACTGGAACCCACCCAGTTCGGCTTTGTTAAAGGCAGATCTTGCCTCCTGAACTTGGTTGACTTCTTTGAAACAGTCACCAAGGCCATAGATAAAGGGAAGGTGGTCCACACAGCATATCTGGACCTCACTAAGGTGTTCGACACCATCCAACACTCAGGAATCATAGACAAACTCACCAGCTTAAATATCAACCCCCATGTCATGAGATGGGTTGCCAACTGGCTCTCAGATAGAACCCACACGGTAAGAGTGGCAGGCACCATGTCTGACTCTAAACCAGTCACAAGTGGAGTCCCACAGGGGTCAGTCCTGGGATCCCTCCTGTTCGGTATATATTTCTCCAAAGTACAGGCAAATGCAGAGGGACTGTGGCTAACCAAGTTCGCAGATGACTGTAAATTGGGTGCAATAATTGACTCTCTGGCTGACACAGATATCCTGCAAAAGGGTCTCTTAGAGACAAACACCTGTTGTCAAAGTCACGGCCTCAAACTAAATGCCAAAAAATGCATAGTAATCCCATTTGGGAAAAACAAAGTACCTACAAACTACCACATAGATGGGAATCCACTAAGTACAGAAGAAGTAATTAGGGACCTGGGTACCCAAGTAGATAGCATGCTCTCCTTTGAGAACCACATAGCCAAAACGGTCAGGAAATCCTTCTATGTGGCACACCTGATCACAAAGGGTTTCTCATTCAGATCCAAGGAGGTGATTGTGCCCCTTTACTTGTCACTCATTAGGCCCATAATAGAGTACAATGCCCCATTTGGGATGTACCTCACTAGACATCTGCAACAACTAGAAAGACCACAGAAGTACCTCACTAAGAGGATTAATGGCCTTAAACAATTACCCTATGAAGCATGACTAAGAAAGCTCCAGCTCTTCTCAGTCACTTATCGTCTGCTCAGAGGTGACCTATGCCTGACCTATAGGTCCATGTCAAACCCTGAACTAATGGACATGCTTCACCTCAAAAAAATGAGATTCCTCAGAACCACTCATTCTAGCGACTTGAACCTATGCACAACAATAAACAGGACATACCGGAGGGATAAATTCCTGTCCCAGTGACTCCCCTCACTCTGGAATAAAATCTCAATCCATATTCGACAGAGCTCCTCTCTGACCCTCTTCAAGAGAAATCTTGATGAGTGGATGGGTAATCGTAAGTTCTACCCTGGGATCACTTCAGGAGTCCTGTTAGACAGAGGCCCAGGTTACTAATCTAATGGGGAGGTGAAAGCCATCACTCTGTGGCTAGGCTTATAAATGCCCCTGGGCAGATAGCCTAGTACTTACCTATGAACCTAAACCTATGAGTTTCCTTTTGATTGGAAAAAATGATGGAGTCGTTAGTATTTTCAGTAGTCATACTCACTTGAGAACAGCAAGTCTCTTTATCTTTATATATCTGTATGGTGGTCATTGTACTGGGGAAGGGTTGTCCTGTCTCCTTTACAGAGTCTGGCCCCGATTCTTGTGGCTATGGCATATAGTAGTATGGGTTTCTCTGGAACGTCTGGCTAAGGAATAACTAGATGACTGAATAAATGAATGAATGAATGAATGAATGAATGAATGAATGAATGAACGACTAGTTGATAAATGTAAATTAATTAATCATTCCTGGAGAAGAAATGAGGCTGTTCCATGGTACCAGGTATCTTTATTATCATATGCCTGGAGTGATCCCCTGTGAATGTTGTCCTGCTTATTCTCTGTGGTTCACTCTCATTTGGATGATTTCACTTACCTTTTACTAAACATTCTCAAAGCTTGGATTTGCTAAGGCTATGAGCTGTTAATGAACTACTTTCTGGAACCTAGTGTTTGATTCCCTTAGCCTCCATTAGCCTACTACAGGACTCTGGGCACTTTAACCCGACATTCCTCGGCTCAGTCTGAAAAAGGAACATGTGGATAAGTACTCTACTCTGGTTAAAAAATACAGAAAATGAAATAAATAAGTGATGTACTAAGATCTTAATGCAGTTGAGGTTAACACTATTGCTGACTTGGGGCTTATTTTTTATTATGAAGGTTTGTCCATTGCATTGCCCTACAGGAAGTTAGTGGTCATAAGGTCTTCTAACAATTATAGCAATAAAGCAGAAATATGTTACAAAGCCAGTGGCTATGTTTTAAATACCACCAGTCCTTCTGTGAATAGTTTTAACCTTCTTGCACCCTCTACTTGCACATGGTTATGAGCTCAAGGAGATTGTATTTTCTTGAGATAAACATATTTTTCTCCTTTCCTGCCTTTTACATATTTATTTGTTGAAGCAGGCTGGTCTGTGGGACTTTTTCATCCATGACCCAGACAAAAAATACAGTTAGAAGTATACAGCAATAGTTTTGAATGGCACTAACATATTCACATGCTACTAGTTGATGACAAATAATATATAAAAGATGTTTCTTTCTTTCTTTCTTATTGGTAACCAGGATGAAACAAACACTGGTCATAATGGGCCTTTTTTTCAGGTTCCACCAGGTACAAAAAGAAAAAGTATAAAAAATGACAAGGGAACAAAGTTGTGATGACACAGAACAAGACTAATACATTAATTAAAATTCTAATGTATAAATTGTATCAGTCATGCATGTTAATTTAGTATAGATTAACTATTTTCAAAAAGGGGTGGCAGTAACAGAGAAATGAAGAGAAGGAGGCTATTTCATGAGACATAATCACAGTTTTACAGCAAATAAACCTAATAAGGCAATAAGGCTGAAGTATACACATAAAAACAAAGTATGAATTCAAAATCTGTTAACACTTCTATATCGTGTAAAATCTGTGTTTACAGTTTTAAAATGTGTGGGCATCATATTTATTATTTTATTTTACATTTGTCTACCTGAAAAGTCCGACTGGACACAATTAATTTTTTTTTCAGTGGAGGCCTGGGGAGAAATGCTCCACATTAACAACAGAACAATTGTACAAAATTTCAAAACATTACACCAGAGAAGTAACACATGGATACAGAGTAATACATACAGTGAGTTCTTAATACATCAGTTTTACACAGATAGACTAAGGTTAATACACATTTCTAATAATAGTAAATACTAATATTTGTATCTACCACAAAACGTTATGTATGTGCATAACTATGGAGAGATAACACATGTAAATAATGCTATATTATCAGGGAGAGATAATAGAGCAGTTACTAATTGAGAGAAGTTGCAGAAAGTTTTGGGGGCAGAGACTGAGTCATTCTTTATTTGTTTTTTCTTTCTTTCTTATTGGTAACCAGAATGAAACAAACACTGGCCATAATGGACATTTTTTTCAGGTTCTACCAGGTACAAAAACGAAAAGTATAAAAAATGACAAAAAAACTTGGAGAAATTAAAAAAAGTTGTGATGATGCAGAACAAGACTAATACATGATTTTTTTTTTGTTTTCTTTTGTTTGGTTAGATTACATTTTGGTCCCGTAAATGTGAATAATTATCTGCTATGAATAGATAAGACAGATTATTAGGAGATTCACTTATTACTTTCTACAGAAATTGATAACTGGAGATCTGCACAACTGATTCCAATTACTACCACCCCCAAACCAAGAGTGGTGATATCTCTTGTTCAATCACTCATTCTCCACTGGAAAAAAAATGGGGGTGGGGGGGGGGTGAGATGATAAAATCAGTAAGCAAAGGAGAGTAGTATTGCTGGAACTGAATTCATCCTCAAGTCTTGGTGAGTAACTTCATGAGAAGGACCCTGTTTTTACAATATCTTAACAAAACAATACTGATCTATAGACTGCATTTTATATAGCACATATCATCGACAGAAGTAAGGTAAAATAAAAAAAGACTGCTAGGTACACAAGTCCCAGGATAAAAAAAGTGTCCAATCCTGGTAGGCACACTGGTGCAAAGACTGGCAAAAAATGACAGTGTAGAATCCTCAAGACATGGAAATATTTCTACAACGAGGCGAGGCCAGGCTCAGGGAGTGGATGATCCCCATGTTATAAAAGGAAGTAGTAGTCCATAAAAATCACAAAAACTGATAGGCCAAACAGAGCCATAAAGATGATAGAGTGGACTACTGAGGATAAGAAAGAAATAAAGAAAGTATGTATTGTTACTATTATACAAGAAACCCAGAATTTCCAGGCAGAAGATGTACAAAATGATTAATACCGATACATGTAATTCCATATGAATTGCAGGAGTCAGTTCTGAGCACATTGCAGGTGCTGCGAGGAGCACTTCTGGCTAATATCAAAGATTAAAACCCTACTAATTTCATGAACTTTAATCATACTTCGGCTTAGAAGTGGAGTCTACTACCATCATAGTATTAGAAATCAAAAAAACTTGGAGAAATTAAAAAAAGAAAATGTTCAATCACTATAAATGATTGTGTGTGAAAGTTGACCTAGAGTGCAGCTAAGTATTGTTTGCAGGCTTGCATCTGATATGAATCATCATGTTTCCACTCTGTTCTTTATTTTCTATTTTATTTTATTTTTTTTTTTGTATTGGACCCAAGTTTTACACTGCAAGTTTTGATGTTATATCTGCTCTTTAGTACCATTCAGGATTGTACCTGTAATTGCTTCCACAATTCAATACAGTCACTGACTTAACAATTAACTCACTGTGTTCCCTATGTGATTTTTATCTGCTGTACTTTTTAACACTGTTAATTAATGCACCTTTTTGCTTGAATTCTTGCTTTGTGTATTTACATATTATTTGATACTGGCTGAGGTTGTTATTGGCCTGCCACCATGCAGTCTGTAATGTTAAGTAATCTATAGTCAGTTACTTTCTGCTGGTGCCAGCAGTCTGAGCTGACTTTACATATGCTAATCGGAGAATTCTTACCTTAACTGAGGTATCCAGCAGGGACAAACTGGCCATCACTTTAATTAGGGAGAATCTACAATTGAATTGAATGCCATCACCTCTTTTAGGTGCCTGAAAAAGGCCTCATTTCACTTACAAGGTCAGAAGCCTGAACAGAGTAACACTTCGGTAGAATTTTGTCTAATTTTCTCACTCCCTCAAGCCCCTATGTGGATTTTTTAAATCTGTTCGTGTGCAGTCACCCAGTCAGTCCGTTGGTATGACATCTGCTGTTGTCTTTCTTACTCCGAAATGTGGAACACTACCTGTAATAATGTGTAGCTTATGGGCAAAACACTTGCTAATCACTTGAAAACTCACTGCATGGCTAAAAAGTATTTTCATACTTAAAAAAATCTGTTGATTTATGGAATTTATGGATAGTTTATCTGTTTTTTAAGTTGTTTGTTATGTATTGAATATGTTGAATTTTTTTTCTCTTTTAAAACACAATAAAAAGTTAAAAAAATTTGTTGATGAATTAATATGACTCAGTATTTTTACTATGGATATTTGAGTGTGTGTGTCAGACCCATTCAGTGTGGAACAATATGGAAAGTATAATTTGTAAGACTCAAAATGCAGAATGTTCCTCACAATTATGTGCAGTTGAGAGGTATAGGACAGTGTAAATTTCAAAATATGTCTCAGTGGGTCCTGAAATGTATAGAGCTACATAAATTAGCTTACAGTTGTCTGTGCAAGAATTACATAAAATTGACTGTCTCCATCCTCCCTTTTGTTATAGTTTTGTTCGGAGACCAGTGATTATGAAAATTATTTGATGGCTTAAAGAAATCTCAAAAGTCTCAAACTAAGAATGGGTAAACTTTTAGTGATTCCCATTTATTTTATGTAGTTCTACAATCATTACCCACCGTTAGTCAAGCAGTGGCAGTGAAGAGTCATACTGTCCTTAAACAGAACCTTACTCCACACTGCATGACAATATTAAGGCTGTCACTTTGGAAATGACACCATCACTTTAATGTACTGTAATTGGATTATATAATGCCTCAGTTCAGTGCTGTTTTACATTTATGTAACTTGGTAATCACTGATTAATTTATTTGTCTCTGATTTAGGCTGTGGGGTGAACAAATAATGCCATTTTGAAAAGGTTGCATGTCTTTACTGTATGTTTTATTTGATGTATGTTGCATTAACAGTATTGGTTCACAAGTGATTGTACTTTATTTGTACAGAATTCATTTCTTAGTATTGTAATTGGTATATTTACTGCTGCATACTGTCATTATTTATAGTATGCATTGCATGCTGTTGTTTTTAATGTAGCATATAAATGTTTATTTATTTATTTATTTTGCATTTGGTTACCGAGAAAGTCCGATTGCACACAAGTCCTTTTTCAGCGGAGGCCCGGGGAGAAAAGCTCCATATTTCACAAGTATAATAGTAGTATAGTAGTACATAGTATAATTTATTTTGCCCTATTTACTGTTGCATAACACTTTTATTCTTTGTATTACATTGTCTTCTCCATGAGTGACCGAGATGGATCAGTCTGTCACCTCAATTAAAAACATTAAATAAACAAGCAAACAATAAATAAAGTATTACTCAACAGATCTCAGTCACTGCAAATGTTTTAGTGGATAAAACAAAATAAAATACATCTAAATGAATAAATGCATACATACATACATAAACAAACATGCACACAAACAAATGTTCCAATTCTAAGCACTTGCCTATTCAATTAGCCCTCCAAATTCAGAATAAACAAGCATAATTGTGACTTCTTCTAAAGCAATCTATCAGAAAAAATATAAGAAAATCATATGTACATATATGTTTCAGTAATACCTCACTTTGAGGAAGGCTCTTTATTTTGCTTAATATAAATTCATGTTAGTACTAGCAGCTGAATTAGTAGAATGCATGATTTAGCAAGGATTGATTAAAAGTTGACAAAATGAATACAATATGAGCAAATGGTGACTGTTTTTACCAGTTATAAATTCAGAGCAGCTTAGTTTAGGAGGTTTAGTTGAATGGGAAATAGCTGTAGCATGAATGTTTTGTAAGGAGGGAGTGTTACACAATACATGTAAGTGCAGGGGATATTATCTCGGTAGCAGAAGACAGGCAGTTCTGATTGCCCTTTAGGTGGCAAAGGATCTGATCGTACAGGACAGTGAAATCCGGGTAGCTGGTGCAAGTTGTAGAAGGTGCAGTCAGTCATAGATTGATTGAATGGGGGAGGGTCTTAATAAGCTGACAGCACTGTTGCACTGAGACCAAAGATGATAGGAAGGGTTTGAAATATGTAGCTCATGGGCTAATGGTAGGGAAAAAGAGATTGTGAGGCATTGTAAAGGTGGTCCTATTTGGTTACAGCAAATGCTTTATGTATTTTTGTGTGTGTACATACGTATACATATCTATATAGAGGCAAACACATACACGCGCTTTTTAGCCCTCATAAACTATTCATGTATGTTTACATTTTGAATTTGCCTCCTTTGAAATTTTTTATTGCTTTGTATCTCATTTTACCCAGTGGTTTTACCTGATGTTCACTTACCCCTCACTTGAAAAGCAAAATTTTTGTATTCCTATTTCTTTGCTATGTTCATAGGTTCATAGGTAGGTACTAGGCTATCGGCCCACGGGCCTACGTAAGCCTAGCCAACAAGGTTCCCTGGCTTACACCACCCAAGAAAGTTATTTTCCTGTGCCACTGTTGAGCAGAAACACAGAAGTGATCCCCGGGGTGTATTTCCTATTTCCCATCCACTCATCAAGATTTTTCTTGAAGAGTGCTAATGAAGAACTTTGCTTGACATAGATGGGTAGCCTGTTCCAGAGTATGGGAAGTCTCTGGGATAGGAATCTATTCCTCCAGCATGTCCTGTTTTTTGCGGTGACAAGGTTTAGGTCCCTGGAGTGTGTAGCTCGGAGGGATTGGGATTTCTTTAGGTGTAGCATAGCTTTATATGTTAGGCAGAGATCACCTCTGAGTAGGCGATATGCTACGGAGTAAAGCTGGAGTTTTTTGAGACGGTCAGTGTAGGGCATTTGTTTGAGTCCAGTAATCCTCTTTGTGAGGTACTTCTGTGGCCTTTCCAGCTGCTGCAGATGTCTTGTGAGGTACATTCCAAAAAGGGCACAGTACTCTATAATGGGTCTAATGAGTGTCAAGTAGAGGGGAATGATGACCTCTTTTTTCCTGGATGAAAACCCTTTTATGGTGAGGTGTGCCACATAGAAGGACTTCCTGACTACGGTGGCGATGTGACTATCAAAGGAGAGACTACTGTCCACCTAGGTCCCAAGGTCTGTTATCACGCATTCACTGTTAAGTAGATTGCTGCCTATGTGGTAGTTCATGGGTACAGAGTTTTTACCAAAGGGGATGACACTGCACTTTTTGGCATTGAGCTTGAGGCCATGGCTCTGACACCAGGCATCTGTCTCAGAGAGGTCCTTCTGTAGTATGTTCACATCATTTGGGGACTTGACTATGGCCCCTAGTTTGCAGTCATCTGCAAACTTCATTAGCCAGAGGCCTTCTGTGTTAGCCTGTACTTCAGAGAAGTAGATACCAAACAGGAGCGGTCCCAGGACGGAACCCTGTGGTACTCCGCTTGTTACTGGTTTGAGGTCAGATTTGGAGTCTGCAACTTTTACAGTGTGGGTTCTGTCAGTCAGCCAGTTGGCAACCCATCTTGTGATGTAGGGATTTATGCCTAGTTTATTGAGTTTAGCTATAATTCCAGAATGGGGGATGGTGTTGAAAGCCTTGGCGAGGTCAAGATAGGCTGTATGAACCACCTTACCCTCATCTACGGCTTTGGTGGCTGCCTCAAAGAAGTTGATCAGGTTCAGTAGGCATGATCTGCCTTTCACAAACCCGAACTGGGTGGGATCCAGAGTTTGAAGGTTACCAATGTCTTTGTTTATGAGTTCCATGTCCTTGCAGACCAGGCTCGTCAGGCTAATAGGTCTATAGTTCCCGGGATCAGTGGTGGCTTCCCCTTTGTGGAGTGGGATAACTGTTGCTGTGCACCATTCAGTGGGCACAAAGCCTGATGCAAGGCTATTATTGAACATGGTGCTTAAGTGGGGAGCCAGTTCATTCTGAAGTTCTTGTAAAACGCAGCCTGGGATGTTGTCTGGTCCCACGGATGCTGTGTTTTTGGCTTTAGAGAGTGCAGCTTTCACCTGCATAGTTGTGATTACAGGGACTCTGCATTCTTCCTGTATAGATATGGGCCCTTTAGGGGGTGAGGGGGGGTAAAGTTAGCACTGAACCTATCTGCCAGGATGTTGGCAATATCAGTTGGTTCTGTAATTTTCGTGCCTTTGTGCTGTAGCTGCTTTACTGAAACTCCCAGGCTGTGGTTGAAATTGGACTTCACTGGATCAGTTTACTAACCTGGTCAACAAAAGAAAGAAAGTAAGTAAATAAGTAGGTACATGAATAAAAAAGGCACATAGGAGGAAAGTGGCTCCTATCAGTGAATCATGAAAAAGTGGACCAGAGAGTATGATGAATCTAAAGATGCTGAGATTGTTTTTTTTTTCTCATGTGTTTGTGTTTTTGTATTTTCCCAGTGCAATTAAAAAGAGGGCAGAATTCTGCATTGGGATTAAGGCTTCCTGGGAAATTATCTGGCCTTGTGGTGCAAAGGGTAAAACCTTGACTGTGCCCCAGATGACCCATGTTTGGTTAACAGTATGAACACTAGAGGGAGTGGGCAGGAGAGGGAGGGAGGGAGTGGCTGATGCTGGCTTGCCCATCCTGGAGTGGTGGATGGGAGTGAGCAGCTGGGCTTGCTGCAATAACAGCGTGAAGAACCTGGTGAGCTTCACACTGCAATCAGCGTGCCACTTGGAAGGAAGGTTTCTCACACATGGAGTGTGCATGTACCTCCAGAAGGCAGCCATAGTAAAGTTCATAAGGCTGCTTTAGGGTGGTGGGTTAGGGCATGTTCCACAGCATCTGTATGACACAGCACAAGTATGCTTGATCTCCTTACTGACCCTGAATCTGTAGACTAAGGTAGATCTTTTTAGATGTTAAACCCAGGGAATGAAGTTCCTATTCTGCTTGGGTCTCTTCCACAGCATGTGTATGTACCTTCAATGCTGATTCTTATGATGTATATGACATGTCTGTGACATCATAAAAGTAGGCGTACAAACAGTACATTCTTTGCTGTATTATGGGCTCCCTGTCTCTGTTCTTATAGCACTGCATACATCGTGGATTTGATGATAGTTTCTATTGCACACAATCTGGCTTTTTTTACTGCCCTTATTGCCACATACATCTTATGTTTGTAGTTATCCCGTTATGTTATTGCATTGGACCTTAAGGTATTTCACTTTGGCGTCAGTTTATTTTTATTTTTATTTTTTTTCTATTTCTTTTCTTCCATGGCTGCAGCCATCAACTGCCATTCCTGGGAAGTCTTCCAGGCAATCACAGAATTTTCCATACATATCCCTTGCCTCTGCTACCCTTATGGCTGCTGTAGTGCAGACTTTATTGAAACAGGGGTTGTACTGCCAACCTTATTTGTTTTTTGCATGCCTGTACACGTGTCACTCTAGCTACAGTAAAATTTGCTACATGCTGCTGCTTTGCATGGGGCTGGCCCACAGCTACATGGAGCATTCTTCTAGCCCATATTAGGAACCAGTACTGTGCCAAGACCATCAGCCTACCTTCCCAATGTGAGTGGGCCAACATTCGTCACTCACTTCCACCCCTTCTTGCAATTGAGGGGCTTTATTATAGTGGCAGATTTTTATGTCTAATTTAGGATGTTTTCTGCATGGTTTTACCATAGAGATGGTTTATGTAGCCTGAACATAAACACCTATGTTACAAGATGGGTTGCCAACTGGCTCATGGACAGAACCCACATGGTAAGAGTTGTGGGAGCTAGGTCTGACTCTAAAACAGTTACAAGTGGCATTCCCCAGGGCTCAGTCCTAGGACCCCTCCTGTTCGGCATATACTTCTCAGAGGTACAGGCAAGCACAGGAGGACTATGGCTGACCACGTTTGCAGATGACTGCAAACTAGGGGCTATAATTGACTCTCCAGCTGACACAGATATCCTCCAAAAGGGTCTCACTGAGATGGATACCTGGTGCCAAAATCATGGCCTCAAGCTAAATGCCAAAAAGTGCATAGTCATCCCCTTTGGAAGAAACAAAGTACCCACAAACTACCACATAGGTGGTAGTCCCCTAAATGCGGAAAACGTAATAAGGGATCTGGAGACCCAAGTAGATAGTAAACTCTCCTTTAATAATCACATTGCCAAAGTGGTTACAAAATCCTTCTACGTGGCCCACCTTATCACAAAAGGGTTTGCATCCAGATCAGAAGAGGTCATTGTGCCCCTCTACTCGTCACTCATCAGACCCATCATAGAGTACAATGCCCCATTTGGGATGTATCTTACAAGACATCTGCAACAGCTGGAAAGACCACAGAAGTACCTCACCAAGAGGATCACTAGCCTCAAACAGATGCCCTATGCAGCTCGACTAAAGAAACTCCAGCTGTACTCGGTTGCATACCGCCTACTCAGAGGTGATCTCTGCCTGAAATACAAGGCCATGTCCAACCCAGAACTGATGGACATGCTCCACCTAAAGAAAAGCTTATCCCCTCAAGCCACATGCTCTAGGGATCTAAACCTCACCACAACAATAAATAGGATGCGCTGGAGGGATAGATTCCTGTCACAGAAACTTCCCATGATTTGGAACAAGATTCCAATCTACATTAGGCAGAGAGAAACTTGACGAGTATATGGGAAACAGAAAGTTTACCCCAGGGATCACTTCAGTGGCTCTGCTGGACAGAAACACAGGGAACTAATCAAAGGAGGCGGCAAAAGCCAGCACATTCTGGCTAGGCTTATAAATGCCGTCGGGCAGATAGCCTAGTACCTGCCTATGAACCTATAAATATTTATGGGTATATATATTCCTTTGCATAGGCATATATATTGTTATTTTTCTCTTTCGTTCCTTCTGTAGTTTGCTTAGCCTGCCACAAGAGTATTTGTTTTGGCAGACTATCTATTTATTCCTGGGTACCAAAATGAACAGATGACAGTGTGTTGTGTACTGTGTTTTATAGCAGGGCTAGCATTTAACAGCCATGGCATAAGACTGTAATTACCTATTCTAAGGGATGCCTGTCTGCTGAAAAGATGGAGATGATTACTGATTTCTCATTCTGTTGAAATTCCAAACTGTATATAGATTTTTTCAGCATGACCCTGCTATTCATAAATTACTTGTTATGGTGTGAACTTCACAAACCTGCACTCTGGCTGCCACCCCTCTCTTCTATTTCCCTGATTGAAAGGTTCAAGTTTGATAGTACCTGAGTAATTTCTCTTTCCTTCATCTTCACTGAATTCCTCCTTACTGTATGCCAAATAAGCAGAATTTGCAATTATTTTATCTTTGTTGCTAGCTGTACTGCTTACCTAACGATGGACTTGATTTAGGCAGTATGCTGTGAATGAGTTGGCCATCAGAAGTTAAGATTGGGGTAATTTGCTTGTCAGTTAACATTCATGGTGATTAAAGGACAAGTACACACCGAACTGAAAAAAAATATATATTTTTTATTGTGCTCATACCTCTCAACTGTCCAGATTTTCACAGAAAGTCCATATTATTACCCAGTATTTTTGGTCTATTCCTCATAAAATTTACAATTTTCTGGCAAATCACTGAGGATTAAAGTCACTAAATAATGCTAAATAATGGCAGACATTTGAGTTTCAGACTTCACATCCTTCATAAAATTCATAATAATGTAAAACCTGTTATTCTAATAACCTTAAGTTTATAGGAGCAATATTTAAAATCTGTCCTTATTTTTGGGCCTTTGTCCCCCCATTATTTCTGGCTTTGTCCAGATTTTCTGTGCTGAGAGGTTGAGAGGTATGATTGTGCTATGATATTCTACACAATCTAAACCTGACATCAAAATAATAACTATTAATTAATAATTTAAAATTTTCTAACCCTGAATGCTCTCATCAGTGAGGCATTCTGATGTGATTTTATTTTTTTTGGAATGCTACTTCCTCACCATAATACATTGTGAGAGAACAGCTGATTAAATTACAATGTCATTGCCTGTTTTGTCAGATCACAGTCCCATTTAATTAGAACTAAAGCACTGAGAAATATTATCATATTTAAAAATTCTCAGTAAAAAGTCCAGTGAGTGTTTTGTGGTGACTCTTACATATATGTTTCGTATATGTATTAGACTATCTGTGAAAAGTTTGTAAAACACAATAAAGAAATAAGTGAAATAATACAACCTTTTAAAAAGGTAATTTAGTTGTGAGCTTCAGGTCCTTCATCGTTCCTAGAGTCTGCCAGAAAGTAATATTTCCTAGTTTGTAAAGTTTGGCTAATTAATGAAGATGCTTTCAGTGGTCATCAGGTTTCCTCACATTCATGCAACAAAATATTTAATACTTTTAGGACCTGAAGCAAGGGAAATAATGCCACTTTATATGGCAGCACAAAGTCAAAAAAGTGTGAATTTTGAGCATGGATAGCTTTATGACCTTACTGGGTGTGTGAAATTACAAAAAAGAGCCACAGGTATCTTGTTGTTTATTTTTCTTGGCAAAAGACTTTCAGACATATTAGATAAAATTATGCAACAACAAGGGAAAGATTCCTAAAGGAATTATTATGACATTTCATTCAGCCCCAACATGGTGGCACTGAGGAAAATTAATTGAATAGAAATATGAAAGAGGGGGAAAACAGATAGGTCATGCTTTTTAATAAGTGAACATATAGAAATAATTCCCTGGGGAGGGAAACACTCTGAGGAAAGAAAATATGTTTAGGGCATAGTTGTTCATAGGTTCATATGTGTGAACTAGACTAATGGCCCTGGAGCCTTTACAAGCTTAGCCCATAGGATTACCCTGGCATCGTGCCACCCGACCTTAGTTCCCAGTGCCTCTGTTGAGTAGAGCCACTGGAGTGATCCCCGGGGTGAATTTTCTCTTTCCCATCCACTCATCAAAAATTCTCTTGAAGAGGGCCAGTGAGGTGCTCTTTTTGACATGTACTGGAAGTCTATTCCATAGCATGGGCAGTCTCTGGGTTATAAACCTGTCCCTCCAGCATGTTCTGTTGATTGTGGTAATGAGGTTGAGGTCTCTGGAGCATGTGGTGCGGAAGGATTGGGATTTCTTTAGATGTAGCATTTCTAACAGAGCTGGGTCAGACATGGCTTTGTAAGTCAAGCAGAGATTGCCTCTAAGTAGGTGATATGAGACAGAGAATAGTTGGAGTTTTTTTGAGTCTGTCCATATAGGACAAGTGTTTAAGGCTTAGGATCCACTTAGTGAGGTACTTTTTGCAGCCTCTCCAGTTGTTGCAGGTATCTGGTGACGTACATGCCAAATGGGGCATTGTACTCGGTGACTGGCTTAATGAGGGAAGAGTAGAGGGAGACAATGACCTCTTTCTTCCTGGATGCAAAACCCTTAGTAATGAGATGTGTCATGGTTTACTATTGAAATGTCGAATGGCACTACATCAACTGTACTATAATCAAACACGGAAGTTCGAAAATAGTAATGTCGATGACAAAAAAAAATCTAGGACTGTGTTTTAACATGGGTCGAGGTAGGGGAGATGTTTGTAGTTCTGAATAATACTGAACACCTACCTCGACCCATGTTAAAACCATTCCTAGATTGTTTTTTTGACGTCGACATTACTATTTTCGAACTTCTGTGTTTGACTATAGTACAGTCGATGTAGTGCCGTTCGACATTTCAATAGTAAACCATGTGTCACATAGAAGAACTTTCTGACCACAGTGGCAATGTGGTGGTCCAAAGAGAGGTTGTTGTCAACCTGCGTTCCCAGATCTCTTATAACGCCTTCTGTGTTAGGTAGACTACTATCAATGTGGTAATTCATGGGAAGCGGGTTCTCCCAAAGGGGATGATGACACTTCTTTTGGTATTGAGCTTAAGGCCATGGTTCTGACACCAGTCGTTGGTCTCAGTGAGGCCTATCTGTAGGATGTCAATATCACTTGGGGAGTTAATAATAGCTCCCAACTTGCAATTGTCTGCAAACTTTGTCAGCCAGAGTCCCTTTGTGTTGGCCTGGACTTCAGAGAAATAGAAACCAAATAGGAGAGGACCTAGGACTGAACCCTGTGGAACTCCACTCATGACTGGTCGGCAGTCTGACTTGGAGTCAGCTACTTTCACACTGTAGATTCTATCTGTGAGCCAGTTTGCAACCCACCTAGTGATATAGTGGTTGATGCCTAGCTTAGTGAGCTTTTCTGTGATTCCTGAGTGGGGAATGGATTCAAAGGTCTTGGCTAGATCAAGGTAGGCTGTATGAATCACCTTGCCTTCATCCACAGCTCTGGTGACTGACTCAAAGAAGTTGACCAGATCGAGCAGGCATGAGCTACCCTTTACAGAACCAAACTGTGTGGGATTCAGAGTTTGGAGATTCCCTATATCCTTATTTATTAGGTCCATGATGATGCGTTCCATAGCTTTGCATATCAGACTCATCAGGCTAATGGGGCGATAGTTCCCAGGGTATGTAGTTGCTCCTCCCTTGTGGAGAGATATGACTGTAGCAGTGTGCCATTCAGTAGAGACAAAGCCTGAGGTGAGGCTGTGATTGAACAGGGCACACAGGTGAGGTGCCAGTTCACTCTGTAGTTCATGTAGAACACAGCCAGGGATATTGTCAGGTCCCATAGAAACTGTATTCTTGGCCTTGGACAGTGATATTTTAACCTGTGCAGCAGTAATAGTGGGTGCCTGGCAATCTACTGGTATTGTGATTGGTCCTTTTGGGGGAGGGGGTAAAGTTGGCACTGAATCTTTCAGCCAGTATATTGTCAGTATCTGTTTGCTTGGTATAGGAGGTACCATTGTGCAGTAGCTCAGAGCAAATCTGGGTATTGCTGTGGAGATTCTTTACATAACTATAGAAAGCCTTGTGGCTGTCTTTACTATCTGCTGCAATCCTGTTTTCATAGCTAGCTTTAGAGGATTTGATGAGGGATCTCAACATTTTGTTGAGGCTGATAACCTTCCAGTCTTGGGACTTCAGTTTATTCCACATTAGTTTTCTCCTTCTGTTGTAGAGTTTGTTTATGGCAGGGGACTACCAGATTGGCTTCCTTTTTTTGGAGGAGAGCATCTTGGTTCTATTATGTATGGAGAGATCCATGCATTTGTGTACGTGCTTGTACAGTGCATTGGTGTATGATTCGGTGGTCATGTAATTATTCTCCATTTGCATGGGTGCCGTGAAGTTAGCCACCTCTGTTTTTAGGAGCCCAAAATTAGCTTTGGAGAAATGTTTCATGGAATTTTGCCAGATAGAAAACAATTCCACTTTTGATTGTATTAACCAGCATTCTGTCAATGATTCAAGTATGTCAGGTTTTCATATTTACAACTACAGTAGTTTAAATATTACTGTGGATTTTTTTAACTTGTTTATGAAAGGCCTAAAATTCATACCTATGCACAAGAGTAACCTTACTGAGGTTATTCTGGACACAAAAATGTTCGTCCAGAAACGTAACCTGGAAAATTTATTTGGGAAACAAATTAATTTAGATTGTTCACAGGCCCCTAGGAAATCCAATACATTTAACACTCCCTTACACCCACAGTTAAAAAACCTAGAAATGGTTCTGGAAAGGGAAATCAGAAAAGCCGATTCGAACCAAAAAACTGGGTACAATTTGACTGTTAGTGAGAACAAATTGTTGCAGGAGCTTCGGGCTAGTAACAATACAAGAGTTATGGAACCTGACAAGGGAGGGGGTATTGTACTGATGGATAGGATTTTATATGAGTCTAAAATGTTTGCTATTTTGCATGATGAAAATACCTACAGCCAAGTATCTCAACGAAATTCACATTGCTTATAAAAAGATAGATTTTGCCCTGAAGGACCTATTTGATTAGGGTGTTGTTGATTTTGAAACCTATTTCTAGTTGGAAAACAATAGGCCCAGGGTTCCTTCTATCTTTGGGATACCAAAGATACATAAGAGTGTGGAAGATCCGCCTCTTAGGCCAATTGTGGCTTCCTAAGGGTCTAAGTAAGCCAATTTGGTGAAATTCCTTGATTGGAAGTTGAAAAAGTTGTGGAAGGGGGAAACTTATATTTTACAAGACTCCTGGGATTTTTTGTGTAAAATTAAGACTGAATATTGTGAAAATTTGACATTTGTTACTATTGATGATGTGGATTTGTTTTCTGTCATTCCCCATGATGTTGGACTGTTATGGTTGGAGGAAGCTCTCAGAAGACAGGACGAGGTAACTGACAATGATATTTTTATTTGTCTGGAACTTGCTGAACTAGTACTGAAAAACAATTTTTTATTTTTTGAGGGAGAGTTTTTTAAGTAGGAATGTGGTGTAGCAATGGGGGCCCTACTTATGCCAATATTATTCTGGCTACATGAGAGTACAAGTATAACATGTATAGTAGATTTGCCAGTTCTTGGATCATATATAGCCAATACCAGGATGATATTTATTTGTTCTGGGTTGATAGCCTGACTAAATTGCATGAATTTGTACTATACATTTCCCAAACCACTTCATTTTTGAAATTTGCCTATCAGAGTACAGTTGATTGTATGAACTATCTGGATGTCTCCCTACAAAAGACCAGTTCAGGTTTTAAGTCCTCTGTATATAGGAAAGGGAAGTTTTCTAACTCTTATTTAAGTTTTTCTAGTGCCCACTTGCATTTTCAAAAAAGGGGTATTGTCAAGGGACAATATGTGAGGATTAGCCGTATGACATCAAGTGATGATGACTTCCACTTAGAGTGTGACACCCTACGAAGCATGTTTTTGGATAGAGGTTACATAGGTGAGCTGATACAAGAGGTCCAAAATTGTGTTTCAGCAGGAAGAACTGACAGGTATTTTCCTATTTTAGGTAAAGGTTCCTTTATTCTAAATAAAAAGGGTGGACACAAGTTTGAGCAGCCATGATTCAGTAGGGCATTCATAACCAATTATAGTGTGGATGCCTACTGTACTAAAAATGTTTTGGAAAAGGAATGGGCCAGATTTTCTGAATTCACAGATCTGGAAAACCTGAAAGGTAAACCACTCAAGGTGGTCTTTCGAAAAGGTAGGAACAAAAAACAACTTTTGGAACAAGCAAACCACACTAATGTATTCTTATCTAGAAAAAATGGTACTTATAAATGTGGTGCTTGTAACCAATGTTCCTATATATTCCAGGGTGAGATGATATACCTTAAAGCTAGACAAAAATATGTGACAGGGAAGGGTTATTTTAATTGTAATTCCTCTGGGCTGGTCTACCTAGTTGTTTGTGGGTCCTGTGAAGGATTCTACGTTGGTAAAACTGAAAGACCATTGAAACGTAGAATCTATGAGCGCATGAACGACGTGAGGAATAAGAACTCAAAAAATGCTATGTTCAGACATACCCTAGATTGTGATGGAGCTAGTTTTAGATTTTTTGTTATTGATTCAGTACCCAGTGAGGCTAGAGGTAGAGCCTGGGAAACTAAGCTTGAGTATAGAGAGATGTTTTGGCAGGTAACCCTGGAGGCTAATAGGGTCCCAGGTTTAAATGACCATATCTCCCTGGCCCCACTTTTAAAGTTGAGATCCACTAAATTATGATGATTTAATAAACAATTTTTCAACTATTTAATATTTTTAAAATTTTTAATATCATAAGTTTCTAACATTAAATAAATTAATAAACACATATAAAATATATAAAACATATATTAAATTTATATTTTTATATTAAGTGTTTTAAACATAGTGTTTTTAAATTTTGTAAGTGTTCTTTGTGATATGTAATATTGATATCTGGTTATGTTATGTATTTAAATTATTGTACTTAAGATATTTTTCCTTTAATCATGAGTAATTTGATGTATTAACACTTTGATTGCTAATTGATTGTTTAATTTTATACATAAGGGTTGCTATGGCACCTGTCTTTATCTAATGAAGTCTGGGAGGTGCTCAGACGGAAACGCACAAGTTTGCTTTGTGGGGCATTTATTTTACAAGTTGTCCTGCTTTGCCTGAATAAATCACTGTTTTACCACTCCGGTCCCAGTTTTCTGCTTATTAGTTTTTCATGATGGTAACCTTTGCAGGGGTGGGGTGGGGGGTGGGAAAGATGAGGATTTCCAAAATGACTAGTTTGTGGCGGGATCTAACCAGGGAGGAGTTGACTATTGGTGTAGAGCAATGGTCGCCCATGTTAGTAATGACCGGGTCAAGGATGTTGCTACCTGTAGTGGGAGTAAGAATGAGCTGGTCCAGGACATTGGAATTAATGAATTCCAGGAAACATTGGGCAAGTGTATTGGTACATGAGTAGTTTTCCCTGTTATTGGAGGAGTAGTTGAAGTATGAGAGTGTTAGGTTGGGCCCTAATATTCTAAAGGGTGCTTAAGAATGTGAAGTGTGAGTTTTGGGACATGGCTGGGGACGTATAGCAGGCTATGACCTGAATTGCTATCTTACCCAATGTTAGCTGCACCTGAAGTATCTCTGATGTGTTATGTTGGGCTACCAGTCTGGAGGTGTGCACATCCTTTATGAAAATGGAAACACCACCGCCTTTGGAGCTTCGGTCCAAGTTCTGGGGCCGAAAGGTGTGGAATGAGTTATAGCCTGGTAGTACAGGTCTCTGTTACAGCACAAATATCAATGTTCTCCATTTTAAGGAGTGCTTCAAGCGAGTGCATTTTGAGATTTAGACTTCTAGCATTGAGCAGCATGACCCTCACATTGCATTTGTTTGTAGCTGTTATTGTAGTAGTTTGGTCTTTGGAACACCACCTAAAAAAGGCACTATAGGGGTGGCAAGAGCCTTGACCAGTATCCGGAAGTCTGGGGGTGACAGAGTCAGGCCATCTCTGGCAAAGCATCGAGGTCTGTCAGTCATGTCATCCCAGGTAGATAGATACTGGATCCCCTTAGAATGACACCAGAAACTTGGCCAGTTGTTGAAATCAATCATTTTCTGCTTGTACTGTGGTATCATTCTGGGTGATGGTAGGATGCTGCTCAGGGCTAGGGTCATACTTGCCTAGGCTACATAATCTGAGAGCTCCTACATGTCTCTTTTCATATAGCCCAGTGAGGTACATCCATGCAGATGGACAATACAGTTACAACTTCTGAATCCTACACAAATGTACTCTATAAGCACTTACACGAGTGCATGGATTGTGCTATCCCAAACAGAACCAAGATGCTATCCTCCAAAAAAATGAAGCCGATCTGGTGGTCCCCTGCCATAAACAAACTATAAACAGAAGGAAGAAACTGCTGCAAAAGAGAGTAAAATCCCATGAGTGGAGGAGCTCCCTGGTCAGTCTCAGTAAGAAGCTGAGATCCCTTATAAGATCCTCCAAAGCTAGCTACAAAAACAAAATCACCACTAATTCCAAGGACAACCACAAAGCATTCTATAGCTATGTCAAGAATCTCAATGGCAACACCCAGATCTGCTCTGAGTTACAGCACAAAGGCACGAAAATTACAGAACCAACTGATATTGCCAACATCCTGGCAGATAGGTTCAGTACTAACTTTACCCCCCTCTCACCCCCTAAAGGGCCCATATCTCTACAGGAAGAATGCAAAGTCCCTGTAATCACAACTATGCAGGTAAAAGCTGCACTCTCTAAAGCCAAAAACACAGCATCCATGGGACTGGACAACATCCCAGGCTGCGTTTTACATGAACTTCAGAACAAACTGGCTCTTCACTTAAGCACCATGTTCAATAATAGCCTCGCATCAGGCTTTGTGCCCACTGAATGGCACACAGCAACAGTTATCCCAGTCCACAAAGGGGGAGCCACCACTGATCCCGGGAACTATCGACCTTTAGCCTGATGAGCCTGGTCTACAAGGCCATGGAACGTGTCATCATGGAACTCATAAACAAACTCTGGATCTTACCCAATTTGGGTTTGTGAAAGGCAGATCATCCCTCCTGAACCTGATTGACTTCATTGAGGCAGTCACCAAAGCCGTAGATGAAGGTAAGGGGGTTCACACAGCCTATCTTGACCTCGCCAGGGCTCTCAACACCATCCCCCATTCTAGAATTATAGCTAAACTCACTAAACTAGGTATAAATCCCTACGTCACAAGATGGGTTGCCAACTGGCTCACTGACAGAACCCACACTGTAAACGCTGCAGACTCCAAATCTGACCTCAAAGCAGTGACAAGTGGAGTACCACAGGGTTCCGTCCTGGGACCTCTCCTGTTTGGTATCTACTTCTCTGAAGTACAGGCTAATATAGAAGGCTTCTGGCTAATGAAGTTCGCAAATGACTGCAAACTAGGAGCCATAGTCAAGTCCCCAAACGATGTGGACATCCTACAGAAGGGCCTCGCTGAGACAGATGCCTGATGTCAGGGCCATGGCCTCAAGCTCAGTGCCAAAAAGTGCAGTGTCATCCCCTTTGGTAAAAACTCTGTACCCATGAACTACTGCATAGGTAGCAATCTACTTAACACCGAATGCATGGTAAGAGACCTTGTGACCCAGGTGGACAGTATCTCTCCTTTGATAGTCACATCACCACAGTAGTCAGGAAGTCCTTCTACGTGGCACACCTCATCATAAAAGGGTTTTCATCCAGGAAAAAAGAGGTCATTGTTCCCCTCTACTTGACACTCATTAGACCCATTATAGAGTACAACGCCCCTTTTGGAATGTATCTCACAAGACATTTGCAGCAGCTGGAAAGGCCACAGAAGTACCTCACAAAGAGGATTACTGGCCTCAAACAAATGCCCTACACTGACCACCTCAAAAAACTCCAGCTTTACTCCGTAGCATATCGCCTACTCCAAGGTGATCTCTGCCTAACATAGAAAGCTATGTCAAACCCAGACCTGTTAGACATGCTACACCTGAAGAAATCCCAATCCCTCCGAGCTACATGCTCTAGGTACCTAAACCTTGTCACCACAATAAACAGGACATGCTGGAGGGATAGATTCCTGTCCCAGAGACTTCCCATACTCTGGAACAGGCTACCCATCTATGTCAAGCAAAGTTCTTCATTAGCACTCTTCAATAAAAATCTTGATGAGTGGATGGGAAATAGGAAATACACCCCGGGGATCACTTTTGTGTCTCTGCTCGACAGTGGCATGGAAAAATAACTTTCTTGGGTGGCATAAGCCAGGGAACCTTGTTGGCTAGGCTTACGTAGGCCCTTGTGCCAATAGCCTAGTACCTATCTATGAACCTATGTGGGCTTTTAAACCAGAAAGTTAAAGAGATGGAAAAACTGCCCAAACAGCCAATAAACTACAGGTTCTGGGCCAGAAACCACTCCTCTTGTGGTAGATAGGCTACCTAGTGCTTACTACTCCCACTGATAATCTAGAAGGCTTCCCTCCAACACAGAAAGGCTCGGGAGGGCTCAGAAGCTTACAAACAGTCTTGGATACAGAAAATCTGTATCTGGACTAGACTAGTTACAGGAAAGGTTGGAAACAAGCAGGATTTAATAAATTGATTTTACTCCATTTGGAGCAGTTCCATGGTTTATTGGCTGGATTCTCATGAGGATTCTTCTATTTCTATACTCTAAATTGGCCATAGCTGTGAGCATGCATGCAAGTGTGGGTTATGGAAAAATAGCCACTGCAGGGCTAGCCAGCCAGGGGAGTGAACCTTGGCTCTAGAAAATTATCACTGTTAAAGTGACACCCCAACCCTATGTGCAAAAATGGGAAAAGGGGGTTGGGATAGATGGATGAATATGTATTTACTATTTCTTTATCTTGTGTTTTTCTTTGCTCCATGCCTACATTGTATTATTATTATTATTACTGTAAATAAATTCTTATTTGTTACGATATTCATTCCTATATGCTATCAGTATTAGGTCTTAGGTTCATACTAGGCTAACTGCCCATGAGGGCATTTAAACCTAACAAATTAACCCATGTGAGAATCAAAACCTGCACATTATGTCTGTAAGGCAAATATCTTAACCATTCTGACAACATCTCTCTTCATTTGTAATGTTGTAATTTTACATTGCTATGTGTGTATGCTTGACGCCTTCTGGGCCTGAGTTATGGCTGAAAGGGGTCTTTGCACCTATTCATTTTACCGGTTAATCAATGTAAAATAAAATAAATTATACTATACTAATACCTCTGCTGCACTTTAAATAGTTATTATTAGTTTTTATTTTATTTTGGCTAAACTTTCTGTTTTCTACAGTGCTCTTTCTACTCTCTTCTGTAAGATCCATCTTTGCATTTTCTTAAAGGGCAATATTTGGAATTACTGCTTACAGTTAGAGCCTCTGAACAGAATGTTTGGGAGTTGTCACCCAGGCTGAGCTGCCAGTCTTGGTACACAGGATAGTCTACCATGAGTTTGACCATCACCTGCGTTGGATTGAGGGCATGCTGGCCATCCTGGTGGGGTAGCCTCACCCTGGTGCCCAGCCTACAGCACTGACACCCCCGGAGCAGTGAAGGAGTAGTGCTGACAGTTCCATGGATGGGAATGTGAGCCATGTTGCTGCCTTGTGGAAGCACATGAGACTTGGATTCCACAACACAATCCCTATCCAAAGTGTTCACCCCCCCATGTGTCACACACCACTCCTGTCTGCTTTCTTGTCTATCTTGTCTGTCTGCAAATGCATCCTCACCTACCCAACTAAGCTCCCTCACATCTATCTATGTCCCTTCACCAACATTCTACTCTCAACTTAAAGAAAATGGGCACCTGTCCCAAAACAAAAATATCTTCCCATACATAGCTCTCCATTTCACACACGTGCTCATTGGACACATGTAATTTGGTCTAATTGGCTTGACAGTGCAGTCATGTTGTCCGCACCCCTTTCTCTGGGGTTGAGCTTTCAAAGTCATGTACAAATTCTGTCAAAGTGCACAGTTGTTGCTGTATAAGAAATGGATCATAGGACGTTACTAGGCTATTGTCCCTGAGGCCCTTACAAGCCTAGCCAAGAATTTAGCCCATGTTAAAACAAGTCAACACCCTATGCCACTGTCAAGCAGGGACACAGGTTGAATCCCAGGGGTGCATTTTCTGTTCCCCATCCATTTATCTAGGTTGCACTTAAAAAGGGTTAATGAGGTACTCTACTTGATGTGGAGAGGGGTTCTATTCCAAAAAAGAGGGAGTTTCTGCGATACAAATCTGTCCCACCAACAAGTCCTATTGATGTCACAGGACAGGTTGAGGTCACTCATATGGGTTACTCAAGTGGAGCTTGACTTGTGGATATGCAGCAGTTCCATCAAGGTGGGGTCTGAGATTGCACTGTATGCCAGACAGAGGTCACCTCTGAGGAGTCTGTAGGAGACTGAGTAGAGGGACAGGGCCTTTAGCCTATCTGTGTAGGGTAGATGTTTGAGGCTCTGGATTCTCCTTGTGTGGAACCTCTGTGGTGTCTCCAGCTGCTGCATGTGCTTTGTTAGGTACATGCCGAAAGGGGCATTGTACTCAATAATGGGTCTTATAAGGGAAGAATATAGGGATGTTATGACCACCTTGTCCTTGGATGAGATACCCTTACTAATGAAGTGCTCTTTCTTACACCCTTCCTGCACATCCCTACCTGCCTTGCATTATGTCCCACACCCAGTTCCACCCCATTTCACCACCTTCCTATCTCCCCATTTTTCTTTTCTTTATTTTTTTTAGTGGATTGCTGTACAATATGCCATATTGATCAGCTTTGCTAAGCTCAGCTAAATAATGCTATATTGACTGCATGTGTTTTTAAACTTGTAATACACACTTACAAAATAAACTCCTGTCCCATGTGTCAAACCAGAGACTATTGCACCTGCAGACCACTGCATTAACCTGCCAGGCCACACAACCCTTAATTAAAATAAGTAGTTTAAACATACATAGTAATTGCCAGTTAAGTCATTAAGCATGTTTCAGTGGAGCTGAGTGCTGCACTGTGTTGTGCAAACTTGATTAAAAAGTGATGGAAAAAATGGGAGTGTACCTTGGACTCTGTTGCAATAGTACACCGCTAGAAAGCCAAATACATAATAATGGATGTAAGTGAGGCCTGTGATAGCAGGTAAATGTGCCCTTCAGCAGCAAAATGTAGAAAGACACCTGCTAAGGCATTAATGGCAAAAATACATATTCAACTGGGACCCTGGTGCACACAAACATCCATATGAAGCCATGCACATACTGATGGATGCAGAAAATGTATGTCACATCCTGTATCTGTGTACATATCTTTTGCAAATGCACCTGCTGTAGCAATGATTCAGTAGCACAGTCTGTTAATTGCCTTGTAAACGTGCATTTTGCCACACACAGTCATGGGTTCAAGTGCAGTGGTGTGTAGAAGTGAATTTACAGTATTGTGAAGGCAGCAATTAATGACTGAGCCATGCGCTCTTTATCCACACAATGCATTTCGAATGACATGTCTGCTTTTCACTGATGGAAATCACAGGCCTGCAGGCAGGAACAAACTTCACATATCCCTATAGCAAAACTATATGTGCATAAAGTGTCATGTCATGCATTAATATGCATTCACAGTGAATGTCAATGTAGGTACTGCAAATGAGGGCCACTGATATCAGAGTGCACCACACAATCCTTCCAAAGTCACTGTGCATATTATGACAGCAGCACAGCTAAATACACATTGGAAGTTCCTGCTTGTAACAAGGTCTGCCCTCATACATGCTGCAACTTACTACCAGACTGTAAAACATGGCCTTGCAGTTGCCAAAATGGTGGACATATTCTTATATTTATACCCCATCTCACTCAAGGACACACCAGACATATTGCCTAGTGCTCTGTTCGTGATACTATTGTCTAACATACTTACCTTAAACACATACCTTAACTGGAGTGGAAAGGGTAGCCTTACTCTGTCTCTGCCTCTTAACAAGGCTGACACAGCTCCCACAGTTACTCCTATAGCTTGTTGTCCTCCAAAGTGTTCACACTCTTTGCCTATATCTATTACCTGCAGCAGTAGCTGCAGCCTGTAGCCCAGACATCTCTATGTAAAGATTTCTGCTACATACATACCCTCTGCACCAGTGTAGTCTCCTCACCACAGTAATGTCCAACACAACATATCAGGAAGGGGCCCTAATCTACATGAAGGTCTTATATATTGTACAGTGGTTGCATGTTATTGGCTGATAATAGTGCAAATCAGCTGTGTTGGCTGCAATTAGCATTTCAGACCCACAGATTGGTTAAGAGGCAATCACCTGCTGATGAGAAGCATGTTTAAGAGGTAAGTAGCTGGCTGTGGGGAGCCATTCTGTATGAGACTTTCCTCACACAGAGCACACCTTAGTGAAAACTTTACTATCACCACATATTAACAGAGGAGTATTGCACTCCATCAGGTATGTAACTGATTTTGTGTACAACAGGATGCAGATGGGTGAATAGATTTATGGGGAATAGGGATTACAGCATTAAGTCTGTCTTAGACCTGTGATAATGACATGTCATTGATCTCCTGCTGTCTTACACCTACACAGGATGTACAATACATCAAGGGTGCATTGTCTTTTGTCAGGGTCTATATTAAATAAGAGAATGCTTAAAAAAGCGAACGTTTATTCATTGACCCTAGTTCAGCGAATGCTGAAAATGTCGAACACTCGGAACAGTGATTTTTTCCCCAGGGAAATAAATCACTGTTCCGCAAAAAAAAAAAAAAAAAAAAAACTTAAAACATTATTTAATGTAGGGGGCTGTGCACCCCACACACACCCTACTTAAATATACCAACTCCGAGATAGCACCACAGTGGAGGAAATGGCAAACTCCCGAAACTGGCCCAGCAATTTTTTTTCCCTGAGAAAAAATTCACTGTTCTGGGTGTTCGGGATTTTCAGCGTTCACTGAAATAGGGTCGATGAATCAGCATTCAATTTTTTAAGTGTTCACTGATTCAATATAGACCCTTTTGTCATTGTGGCACACTGGTCTTGGAGTGTCCCTTTATCATAGTTGTAACAGCACACTGTTATTTGTGTGGCACTGGTCTTATGACATATTATTGGGGGGGGGGTTGCCTGTAGGGGACATACCACAGTAGACTCGAGTATTGGGTGTATGACCATACAGCAGTATCTGTCATGGCACACATCGGAATGCTTGACTATTGCTACTATCTCAGTTGTATCCACACACTTAGTATGTTTGCACACTGTGGAGTATGACATGTGTGAGCAAGCTGTGGATAGTGCCAGCCATTTTGTCCTTCTTTGAGACAGTCACCAAAGCCATGGACAAGTGGAAGATGATGCACACTGCCTACCTTGACCTGGCCAAAGCCTTCGACACTATTCCCAACTCAGGCATAGTAGATAAACTCTTTCAACTAGGCATCAATCCATATGTCACCAAATGGGTAGCAAACTGGCTCACTGATAGAACCCAACTAATCAAAATAGGGGAAGCCACCTCAAGCATTAGACTCGTAATGAGCAGGGATTGGTCTTGGGGCCTCTGTTGTTTGGGATATACTTCTCTGAGGTGCAGGCCAAAACCAGTGGACTATGGCTGACCACATTTGCAGATGACTGCAAGCTGGGTGCAGTCATCAATTCTCCAAGTGATGTGGACGTCCTCCAAGAGGGTCTCAGCCAAACAAATGACTTGTGCCAGAAACATGGCCTCAAGCTGAATGCCAAAACATGCATCATCATCCCCTTTGGGGAGAATGACATCCCCACATATTATCACATTAATAACAATGTCCTAAGTACACAATCAGTAGTGAGGGATATAGGCACCCAGGTTGACAGCAACCTGACTTTTGACCACTATGTTGCTTCCGTTGTATGGAAAACTTTCTACATGGCCCACCTCATAAGTAAGGGTATCTCATCCAGGGACAAAGAGGTCATAACATCCCTGTATTCTTCCCTTATAAGGCCAATTATTGAGTGCAATGCCCCCTTCGACATGTACCTCACAAAGCACATGCAGCAGCTGGAAAGACCACAGAGGTTCCTCATCAGAAGAATCCAGGGCCTCAAACATCTACCCTACACAGATAGGCTAAAAGCCCTATCCCTCTACTCATTTTCATACAGACCCCTCGGGGGTGACCTCTGTTTGGTATGTAAAGCAATCACGGACCCCGCCTTGATGGGACTGCTGCATATCCGCAAGTTAAGCTCCACTCGAGCAATCTGTAAGCATGACCACAGCCTGGTCTGTGATATCAATAGGACTTGTTGGTGGGACAGATTTGTGTCTCAGAGACTCCCCCAATCTGTGGAATAGACTCCCTCTTCACATCAAGCAGAGTACCTCATTATCCCTTTTTAAGCAGAACCTGGATAACTGAATTGGAAACAGAAAATACACCCATGGGATTCCACCTGTGCCCCTGCTGGGCAGGGGCTTTGGGTGATGACTTGTCTAAATATGGGCTAAACTCTTGGCTAGGCTTATAAGAGCCTCAGGGCCAATAGCCTAGTAACCTCCTATGATCCTATGATTCTATTATCCTTGCTGTATCTCTACATAGTGTACTTCCACATATGTGATCCTGTAATGTGCACCCCTTTTGTTGTCTTTCAGGAATCATGTTCCCTAGACACCATGCACCCTTCTCTGATGCAGAAAATGAAATTATACTGGAAGGACTAAGGCAACATTATCACATCCTACTGTCCAGGGTGTGGGAAAAGAGGGAACAGCAGGCTGCACTGTGGGCAGATCTTGTCCGTGATGTGAATGGCATGGGCCATCAGGGCAGGACATAGGAGCAGGTTCAGCACTGCACAACGAACATGATCAATGCTGCATGATGAAGGGCAGCAGATGTAGCTAGGGACTGTGCCATCAACAGTGGAGGGCCTGCAGTAGAACAACAACTCTCAGCCACTGAGGAACTTCTGGTGAACCTAGGCACATAACAACTCCCAGGCATCCATCATACCATACATCGTGAAGGTGGGTGCCACAGTTTCCATCGCACAGGAGCATGCAGGTAGGCTTACTGTGATCAGCAGTGTAATACTGTAGTAGTCAGTGTGTCAGGCTGTACATACATTTATATGGGTGTCAGGTCTTTGCTCTTTGGGTGGGGGAGGGTTTAACCTCAATTATGCTCTCATACTCAGAATGTGACCAATACAACAAGTAGCACTGTAGCTATTGTAAATGTGAGATATATGGATGTATTACCTTGTTGTGCTGAACATCCATTGGTACTGACATTACTTCACCCTTAACTTTTCACAGGTCCGTCAGGTATTGGCCAAGGCCATGGTCCTGTTCCTGGTAAGCATGAAACAGTTTTCTTAAGGAACATTTATATTCTATTAAAGTTAAGGGCCAGAATAATGCCCCATTTAAACATAATTTTCTGTGTAAACAGAGTAGAATGTTTTTATTTTCCATTCTGGAACAGATACCTAAGGATCTTACAGGAGGTAATCATAGGAGTATAGTTGAACAAAAATAAACACTTTTGCAGTGATAGTTTAGAGAATATAAGGAAAATAAATTGTGAAATGTGTATTTCAATATATTTGTTAAGATAGGTGTACAGGGTTTTTATGTGTTATTTTATCAAGTATAGTTTCATATTTATTAATTAAAAGGTAAATTTTACTGGTCATATTTTACTTGATTTATTTGAAGTGATTGCTATAAAGGTCTTGAGTTGAATGTGTATTTTGTTCTGAGGAAGTCTTTTTTGGACGAAAGCAGAGAAGAAAAATGTTTGACCGCTAATCCAGTGGTGGGTCTTTGTTATTATGAGTATCGGTGGATTTTGCATGCGCAATAGTGCAGGTATTCATGTACTGTTTTTTTTCTTTCTTATCACAGGTGACCGGGGGGGGGGGTGGTGTCTGCCCCCTACACAACCTAATATCAGTGTCTCTTTAGACTCTGATGATGATGGTTGCCACAGTGAGGCACAGGTGGGGGTATTGGGGGCTGAATCTGTCCCAGAGGTAGATATCCCTCTTCTGCCTCCATTGTCACTGCACACAGTCAATATGCCCACACATAGCCAGTCACCGGAGGCCACAGATATTGGACAGTCAGAGGTTGGGGGCATTGAACAGGACTGTGTGGCAACTATGGCTTTGGTGAGTGTAGACACTGGCCATAACCAGATATATGGCAAGGTTCCACACAGGCAGATTGACAGGGTTGTTTGTAGGAGGCCTGCTGTCCATCCACCACCTTGCAGGTGTCATATCATGGGCTACTCAGAGCTTGTTTCATGACAGTCTTGGAGGCACAAGCATGTTCTGATTGGAACACCAGACATATGCTTAGTGTTATAGATGCAGCATAGTCTTACATCCTTGACTACCTTCACCGCATTGGGGACACCCTGGATTGGTCCACTGATGCAGTGGACAGAAGGTGGTGGGCTGTGACAGTGTCTGCCTTTGAGTGCATTGTCTGTGCTGGAATGTGTGGTTGGAGTTGAGCATCAGACTCATGGATGTAGGTCAGCAACCCCATTTGCTGAGAGTTCACGTGGCCATGCACAGTCGCACTCCCATAGTGGCAGTACATCCAGCTCTAGAGTAAGGAGTGTGCTGTCCATACCATGACATGGCAGGCCATGGGCTCATTGTCCTGGGTGTTCCCATGAGGGACACAGTCCCAGCAGACAGCAGTCACCATCAGGTACTAGAACTGCTTTATGACCCTGGGCGTGGAGGTGCCAGTGCAACTCCTGCCAGAGCCAGTTCCTGTGAATGGGCCTGAGATGGTGAACTGTCAAGTCTTCCATGTACAGTCTAAAGCTGTCCAACATACACACATGTAGGGCTAGCACTGAGCTTGACTGTGTATATCCACACACTCACACACCACTGTCAAATGTAGGTCACCTACAGATGCACACAGCACCTTTCCATGGTCCATCTTATCTGCTTCCCTTCCTGACTCACACACATGCTGTCAACTGTTTGGGTCAGCCTAGGCCTTATGCACCCTCCCACACAACATTTTGTGTAAGTGATGGTACTTGTGCCACATCCCTGTCATCCTCGCCATCAATGCAGGGAAATGAAGCTATGTGTCTGATGCACAGGGTGACTATATTAGTTAACATGTACTTGTGTAATGCATTGTTGTTTTGCCATGCCATTTGTAGTGGTTAATGACAGATACTGTATGCTGGCATTTGTCACTAGTATGCCACATACTTTTGTGTACCTTATGTTGTATGATGTTGTAATGGCTGTATAGTTACATGATGACAGGTGTGTCATGGACCTATTTCTGTTTCTGTTTTAGGAATCTGTTGGGATAACATATGGATACACACTGGCAATAAAGTAGCACAGGATGGCATGTCAGCACAGCAGAAATATGTCTTTAGCAAGGTGCAGCACTATAAGTGCATGGCCCCATAGGTTCATATGTGTATAACAGGCTAACAAGGACAATGGTGGCGTTCAGCATACTCATGCATTCCTAATCTGTGAACAGGTCTGCTACCCTTGATAAGTGTCACCAGCGTTTTTGGAACTCACACATCTACAAGTTGTGGTGGCGGAGATGACCCATCTACAAATACCCTGTGTCCAGTACAGACAATTGCCTGACACCAGTTATGATTGCCATGTTCTGCATCCCATTTTGTAAACTGCACATGCTGTGTCACAGCAGATGTGTGCTTCACATGCATGGGGGGCCTGTTTCATGTAGGACGTACTGTGTATGTTACATACCTGTCTCTCCAGCATGTACTATGTATACAACAGTGATGTTGTAGGTGTGTAGAACAGGTGAGACGTGTTAGTTCTGTCATGGATACGCAGGAAGTACACAGTGGGATCCAACACCTCCCTGTATGGAGCTATACACATCCCCTTCAAAGCATTTAGGAGACAGACTACACATGCATGGTTGTGACACGGACTCCATAGGACATGTTATCTACACTATGTATTGGTGTACCATGGAACTTGTGTGGCTGCTACAGCTGTACGATATGCCTGTGTGGTGACATAGCAAGGGTGCCATTGCACACAACGATAGCTATGATGACTGCCAGATTCTGTATAGCAATGACATTCTGGGATTTACATCCAAACCTGTCAGTATAGGTTGTACAACAGTGAATGCATACCCACATCTTACCGACCAGTGATTACTCTCTGTGTCCATAACTACATGTGTGGTGTGCGGGCACTACAATATTTTGCAGGAGTGAATAATTTCCCTCAGGATAGTATTGTGCAGTCATTGGCAGTTAGTCTTTGTCAGTGGCTCAGAGTACACCTAACTGTGTCTTAGGCCATCCTGGATAACTGTTGGTTCTGTGTGGGATTCTGTGAGAGCTCCCAATATGATCACCTGCTTATGTACTCAGTCAGAGGTCATTGAAGGTGGCTGTGACTGCAGAGAGGGAATAGGTAGATGGGGTATGCCAATAATGGAGGATGGTGAACTCCACTGCTGACTGGCATCATTGCAGCATAGGTCTCCCAATGCTACCTTCCCAGACAATGACTGTCAGGCACTTGTCTATCCACCAGATTACATAACACTCTGTACATGATGTACACAGTTTCCAGAAAGGCCTGCTGGGCTAATATTGTCAAACACCTTGTCAGGCCATGGTAGGTGGAGTGAGACATATGTCCGACATCAATTGCATAGTGTAACAGTCAGTGGGGTCTACCGGTTACAATTGGTAGGCATGATCTGGCCTTAAGCAAAAATAACAGTGTTTGGTCCAGTGTCAGTAGGTGTACAACAGTGTCAATGCTTGTATCCATGCTAACTCCTATCATGGCATTTCAGGTGACATGACTCAGAGATCTGGGGACACCACTTGGCACTACATGCTAGTTGTCCTCTGTGCAAGTATGTATTGCAGTTACTGCCAGCAGGTTGCAAGAAGAGAGTCATGCAAGGTGTCCATACAGAGCAAAGACAAACATGTTAGGGAAGGGTAATATGTACACACTGTGTTGCTTAGTCATGCTGCAGCTCACTTGCCCAAAGGATGGTCCAGGTCCTTACCTACAATGCCCTGCAGCAGTGCCATGACATCCCCACATGGAGAAGCAATACAGTGCATCATATGTTTACCAATATGGGTGACCAGTACAGCCCCCTCCAGTGTGAGGTCCTCCCTCATGGATCTGGCAACAGATCAGTCTCCTTAGAAATATTGGCATGTACCCCCTCTTGCAGACAATACAGACATATATGTCAAGACAGCCATTTATTACCTCCTGTGGGGTGGTTGACATAGTGTGACTGCACCTCCCCCTTCAGATGCTACAGGCAAGTATGTAGTGCTCTACACCCATGCATTATGTCAGCAGCATTATAACTGCATGAACTCAGCTGTATGTGACAGGAGGGACACAGACTTGTCATGGCTCAGCAAATTTAACTGGTGGACACCTACCATTACCAGGCTGTACAATAACAGGTGGACAGTGCTGTGTGACAGTTGGGGTGAGGGTGTCCCCCGTAACATGGAGGCACTACCTCCTCAGCTAAAAGAAGCACATAGTGTTGTTGTGATGTTGTGTAGACACAGTAAGTGACAAAAGCAGCCATCCACACAAAGCAAAACCACAATGCACAGTGTAGTTACATGTGTGACCTCAAAGGACAGGCCTAGATTGTCGGTGACCTCATACATCATGATGCCACATATGATGGGTCGGTACTCATACCTAACCTGTACTCCCACACTGTCTGCGTCAACTACACTCCTTTGTCCCCACCACATGTGACACATGACATTATATGTTCATAGGTTCATAGCTAGGTACTAGGCTATCAGCCCTAGGGCCCATGTAAGCCTAGCCAACAAGTTTCCCTGGCTTTCACCACCCATGGATGCTATTTACCTGCACCCCTGTCCAGCAGGACCATCAATGTGATGCCTGGGGTGAATTTCCTATTGCCCATCCACTCATCAAGATTGTTCTTGAAGAGTGCTAGTGACGCACTCTGCTTGACATAGGTAGTTTGTTCCAGAGTATGGGAAGTCTCTGGGACAGGAATCTATCCCTCCAGCATGTTTTGTTAATTGTGGTGATGTGGTTTAGATCCCTAGAGCATGTGGCACTGAGGGATTGGGATTTCTTTAGGTGTAGCATGTCCAGCAGCTCAGGGTTTGACATAGCTTTGTATGTTAGGCAGATATCAACTCGGAGTAGGTGATATGCTACAGAGTAAAGCCGGAGTTTTTTGAGGCGGTCAGCGTAGGGTAATTGTTTGAGTCCCATAATCCTTTGTGTGAGGTATTTTTGTGGCCTTTCCAGCTGCTGCAGATGCCTTGTAAGGTACATTCAAAATGGGGTGTTGTACTCTATAATGGATCTGATGAGAGCAGAGTAGAGGTGGGCAATGACTTCTTTTTCCTGGATGAGAACCATTTTATGATGAGGTGTGCTACATTGAAGGATTTCCTGACTACTGAGGCAATGTGATTATCAAAGGAGAGGCTACTGTCCATTAGAGTCCTGAGGCCTCTTATCACACCTTCGGTGTTAAGTGGGCTGCCACCTATGTGGTAGTCCATGGGTACAGGGGTTTTACCAAAGGGGATGACAATGCATTTTTGGCATTGAGCATGAGGCCATGGCTCTGGCACCAGGCATCAGTCTCAGTGAGGCCCTTTTGCAGGAAATCTACATCATTTGGGGACTTGACTATGGCACCCAATTTGCAGTCATCAGCGAACTTTGTCAGCCAGAGGCCCTGTGTGTTGGCCTCTACATCAGAGAAGTAGATCCCAAACAGGAGGGGACCCAAGACTGAACCCTGTGGTACTTCACTTGTCACTGGTTTGGAGTCAGATTTGAAGTCCACAATTTTTACAGTGTGGGTTCTGCCTGTGAGCCAGTTGTCAACCCATCTTGTAACGTACGGATTTATACCCAACTTGGTGAGTTTATTTATGATACCAGAATGGGGGATGGTGTTGAAAGCCTTGGCAAGGTCGAGATAGGCTGTGTGGACTGCCTTACCCTCGTCCATGGCTTTGGTGACTATTTCAAAGATGTTGACCAGGTTCAAGAGACATGATCTACCCTTCACAAATCCAAACTTGGTGGGGTCCGGAGTTTGGAGGTTACCAATATCCTTGTTTATGAGTTCCATGATAATACACTCCATGGCCTTGCAGACCAGGCTCGTCAGGCTAATAGGGCGATAGTTCCCGGGGTCTGTGATGGCTCCCCCTTTGTGGAGTGGTACAACTGTTGCTGTGCCCCATTCAGTGGGTACAAAGCCTGTTGAGTGGCTATGATTGAACATGATGGTTCAGTGGGGGGCTAGTTCATTCTGAAGCTCATGTTGAACACAGCCAGGGATATTGTTCAGTCCCATGGATGTTGTGTTCTTGGCTTTTGATAGCACAGTTTTCACCTGTTCAGTTGTGATTGCAGGGACACCACATTCTTCCAATAGATATGGGCCCTTTAGGAGGTGAGGGTGGGTAAAGTTGGCACTGAACCTATCAGCCAGGATGTTGGCGATATCAGTTGATTCCATGAATTTTGTGCCATTGTGCTGTAACTAAGAGCAGATCTGGGTGTTGCCATTGAGATTCTTGACATAGCTGTAGAATGCTTTGTGGTTCTCCTTAGAGTCAGTGGCAATCTTATTTTTATAGTCCACTTTGGAGAATTTTATGAGAGATCTCAGCTTCTTGCTGAGGCTGATCAGGGAGCTCCACCACTCGTGGGATTTTATTCTCTTTTGCAACAGTTTCTTCCTTCTATTGTAGAGTTTGTTAATAGCAGAGGACCACCAGATTGGTTTCCTTTTTTTTGAAAACTGCATCTTGATTGTATTATGGATGGCATGATCCATGCACCCGTGTATGTGCTTATAGAGTGTGTTTGTATAAGATTCGGCAGTGGTAATTGTATTGTCCATCTGCATGGGTGTTGTGAAATTGGCCACTTCTGCCTTAAGTAGCATGCAGTTGGCTTTGACGAAGTTTTTTATTGTGGTTTCCTTAGTGGGGGTGGGGGTATGTGGTTATCTAAGGTGATTAGTTTATGGTTGGATCTGACCGACAAGGAGTTGACTTCAGGTGTGGAGCACCTGTCGCTCATGTTGGTAAGTACTAGGTGAGGGATATTTTTACCCCTGGTAGGGGTGTGAACAAGTTGATCCAGGGCATTGGAGTTTACGAATTCTAAGAAGCGTTGAGGAAAGGAGTTAGTACAAGAGTAGTTTTCCCAGTTAATGGTGGGGTAGTTGAAATCTCTCAATATTAGGGTGTTTAGTTGGACTCTGATATTCTCTATTATATCAAGAAAAGAAGAGTGGGAATCCTGGGGCATGGTGGGGGATCTGTAGCAAGCTACAATATGGATTGCAGTTTTGCACAGAGTTAGTTGCACTTGTATAATTTCGGATGAATTATGTTGGGCAACTAGCCTGGAGGTGTGGTTATCCTTAATGAATATGGAGACACCTCCTCCCTTGGTGTTCCGGTCCTGGTTTGATGGCCGAAAGGTATGGTATGAGTTATATCCTGGTAAAGCAGGGGTGCTCTCTGGAGCCTTGAACCAGGTTTCAGTCACTGCACAGATATCAGTATTCTCCATTTTAAGGAGTGCCTCAAGTGATTGCATTTTGAGGTTTAGACTTGTAGCACTGAGTAGCATTACCCTCAGTTTTTGCTTGCCTGTGTCAGTTACGGTGGCGGTTTTGTTTTTTGAGCTTTGCCTAAAAAAGGCATTAGAGGGGTGACAAGAGCCTTAGCTAGTATCTGGAATCCCAGGGGTGACAGGTGCAGGCCATTTCTGGTATTCCTACAACCTGTCCCATAACTTCCATATTTACAGAGCAGTTTATAACTGGCCTCTCATTGGAAGATACACAACATCTATTGCACATGCTAACATTCCAGGCTGCATCCCACATGTGATCTGACAATGACTACTAACACTATTGGGAACCCCTTGCAATCATACCGACACTACTGGCTGCACACCAGCTGAGTGGACAATGGCAACTGTTATACCCTTGCACAGAGGTGGTGCATCCACTGACCAACATAACTATACACCTGTTTGTCTGAGTATCCATATCTGTATGCCCATAGGGGCAATCATCATGGACCTGATCAGCACACATATATGTGTTCTACACACACAGTTGACTGTACACAGTTTGGATGTGTCACAGGGGAAGCATGACTGTTACACATGGTGGACATGTCTGAGGCAGTCACCATGAACCTGGGTGAGGTTACATCAGGGCATACAACTCCCTAGACTGAGCCTAGCCATCTGACTATATACCCACTCAGGCAACATTTACAAAGCATCACTTAGGCATCCATGATACCGTCATTGTAGGGGTCACTAAGTGGCCCATTGCTGGCACACATACGCAACATAGGGACATACACCTTCAATAGCTGATCTGTTAGCAGCAGTGATCAACAGGGTGCCGTCCTGGGTCCTCTACTGCTCAGAATTCATTCAACCACAATACACATATCTACTGACTGACTGTGGCTAGCAATGTTGGCTGATGTCTGCAAATTGTGAGCACTCATAGAGTTTCTCTGGTATGTCACTATCTTGCAAGAGGGTATTGCAAACACATGCCTATTGGCATACTAATGGCCATAAACTCCATGCAAAATATATATGTAGTATCATTTCCATCAGTTAGCCTATGCACTTGGTAAGTAGCACATCACTCGCAACATGTGATGTACATGCTCAGGGGTGAATGAACTGGGCATACAGACCTGGCCACAGGTTTACACCGAATGTGCCTCAGATCACCGTGTCTCTACAGTGGTATGGCTGAACCATATGGCATAGCTGAGGCCACAGACACCTGTAAGTAACATACTCGTAACCTCCAAGTACTCTTCCCTCAGCATGCCAATATCTGAGTGCAATGGCCATTTGGTGATGTACCATTCCAAGCAGTACTGGCAGTTGCACACAACAGAAACTCTAGCTTTACTCTGTAGCATATCACCTACTCCGAGGGGATCTCTGCCTAACATATAAAGCAATGTCAAACCCAGAGCTGTTGGACATGCTACACCTAAAGAAATCCCAATCCCTCTGAGCTACATGCTCTAGGGACTTAAACCTTGTCACCACAATAAACAGGACATGATGGAGGGATAGATTTCTGTCCAAGATACTTCCCATACTCTAAAACAGGCTACCCATCTATGTCAGGCAGAGTTCTTCATTAGCACTCTTCAAGAAAAATCTTGATGAGTGGCTGGGAAATAGGAAATACGCCCTGGGGATCACTTCTGTGTCTCTGCTCGACAGTGGCACAAGAAAATAACTTTATTGGGTGGCGTAAGCCAGGGAACCTTGTTGGCTAGGCTTGCATAGGCCCTTGGGCCGATAGCCTAGTACCTACCAATGAACAGTATGGTCTCTCACAAGGACACTTCACGTCTTCTATATGTGTTCAGTGGGGATCATCTGCAGTGAGTGTCATTGTCATCTGTGACATATAGACTACTCAGAGGTGATCTGTGCCTTGCGTACGGGGCAATGTGTGACCCTGCTTGATTACATATGCTGCCTATCTGTAGGAGGCATAGTAGATGGATAACTCATTGTAAGGACATTAACCTTGTATGTGACATTAGCACTACATGCTTGTGGGAGAGATTTGTCTAGCAGATGTAAACACACCCTTGAAACAGAACCCTATCTAATGGCACAAAGAGCACCTCAGTGCACCTCACCACATGCCATCTATATGACTGGCTGGTTAACCGTCATCTCAACACAGGGCATCTGCCTGTGTCCCTCTTGGACTGGGGCACTATGTGCTTATCCTGTAACTATGGTATAAAGATGTCTGTGATTGTGAGGGCTATATGGCCATTATGCTAGTGAAGTTCAAACATGCTATAGTTCCATAACATGATGTAAAATGGTCTAACAGGCTCACATACAAACATGTCTACACTGAGTGGGCTACATGGCCACTTCCTATCACTGCATACAGGACACTCCAAGGCACACATGTAGTGCAAGTTGACTGTATGTAGATCAGAACACTTACCTATGTAACGGTACACACTACTGATCACAGTACGTGATGCTCGCAACACATCTGATGTCTGCTAGTACTATCAGTTCAGGACATATTATGCTTGATGACATCAGCAGGCCTTGTTGTGGTCAGTCCTTTGTGGAGCCACATCACACACTACAAATAAAATACTGCAAAAGCATACCTATTTCTAAGTTACCAAGGTGATCATATTCACGCCATCTGGACATACACTTGTACCAAGTAGCCTGAAATGAGATTAGAACCCCTACCTATTTAGTCTTACACACTTGAGATCACAGTATTTATAGCACATGCTATGGCTTAAGTCAGATGCTACACTGTCAGCTGATAGTCTTATGGTGGATGACATCATCAAGCCTTGTAGAAGAGGGTAGTTTGGAGGTTAGCAGCAAGTTACAGGGCCAAAATGTGCATAACCATTGCAGGTGGATAGCCCATGAGGGCATGTCAGTTGTCCAGCAGGGTGATACACACACACACACACACACACACACACACACACACACACACACACACACACACACACACACACACACAGACACCAAGTAGCCTGGAGTGAGATTAGGACCCCTACCTATCTAGTCTTATTCACTATAGATGACAGTACTTATCACACATGCCACAGGTTGGGTCTATTGTATATGTGATTTCACGCTCTGTACTTGTGCATTACACAAACTAGGCTTGTGTTGAACAGCATCTGTGGCCTGCAGAGTGATATTGCTTCATACTGTTATCTGCATCTAGTATCCTATCCGCAGAATAACTGCTATTATCCCAGCTATATGTGTACATTTACCAGTATGGCCATATGTGGCTGCTTGCAGTTAGATAAGCAAACCTGTGGGCAAGAACAATGTGCCCTCTCCATGTGTGTGTTGACAACATTATACATTACATCACCTGTGTCTCTCTATGTGGTGACATCTAGCAGGCACAGGGTTCTGTAGGTAAGTGGATTATGTACTGTTGCTCCCTTAGTTTGGATTCTTTGAGTAACAGTATGGATGTGTGATAGTGCAGATTTGCTCATCATTATTAGGTTATGTAAGACAATACAGGTATCCACACAAATATTTATGTAATTAACAGGAATGTATATATAAAAGTAGCTGTGTGTGTGTGTGTGTGTGTGTGTGTGTGTGTGTGTGTATGATATGTATATGTATTATGTAGATATATAGGGAGAGTCTATGTATCATTGTGATATATATATATATATATATATATATATATATATATATATATATATATATACATATATCAGTATATAGCTATTTAATAGGTTTATATCGGAACATCGAAGGGCGGCCACGGTGGTGCAGTGGTTAGCATTGCTGCCTCACAGCAAGAGGTTCTCTGGTTCGATCCTCGGCTGGGGTGCCTTCTGTGCGGAGTCTGCATGTCCTCCCTGTGGTCGCGTGGGTTTCCTCCGGGTGATCCGGTTTCCTCCCACATCCCAAAGACATGCTGCAGGTGGATTGGACACTCTAAAATTGGCCCTAGGTGTGCATGTGAGTGTGCCTTCTGTGGAAGGTTGGGCGCCGGGCTGGCAACTCGACACTGTAAAACTCCACTGCCATTCAATGTGCGGACAAGGTGATCCGCTGTGGCGACCCCTAACCGGGAAAAAGCCGAAAGAAGAAGAAGAAGATATCGGAACATCGAAGGCTGATAAGTCCGAAGCTCACAACTTTGAACTTCAAACCCTGAAAGCTGACTACATCAAACCACAGAACGGAAATCGCCATAGAGTGCGGAAAGGGAAGATTTCCCTTTACTGCACTATAGTGTAATCTCGGAGTTGGTATATTTAAGTAACGGGGGTGTGGGGGTGCAGGGGGGCTTGCCCCCCTGCATAGAGCATTTTTGTTTAGGGGGTAGTTAGTATTTTTTTTGTACATTCAATGTTGTCAGCTTTCGAAGTTTGCAGTTCGAAGTTGTGAGCTTCGGACTTGTAAGGTTTTGATCATCTGATATAGACCCCCTATTTAACACTACATAGCGATAGATATACTATGTATGTGAGAGAGAGACATAGTGACAGACGAATATGTATATGTGTATATTGTATGTATAGACATATCTATATATAACAGGTCATTCTGATGACGGGGCAACAGAATTGCGCTCATTTTAACTAAGTGTTTGGACATGCCCAGTGTGACTGTCAGTACTTATAAAGTGACTCCAGGCCACACGTACCTGTACTGCAGTCCGGGATTTTGTGTGTTACAGATCATACCTCTTAACTGTGCAGAGTTTCACAGAATGTCCAGAGTTTTGTCTCATAATTTTGGTCTGTTCCTCATAACATTTGTGGTTTTCTGGCAAATCACTTGGAGGAATTGAGGATTGACATCACTAAATAATGACATACATTTGAGTTTCTGTCTTCAAATCCTTCAAAAAATGTCTGTTGAAGCAAACCCTGTTATTCTAGCAACTTTTTTAAATTTATGAGAGCCGTATTTAAAATATGCCCCTATTTGTGGGCCTTTGTCTTCCCATTTTGTTGGGCTTTATCCAGATTTCTTGCACTAAGAGGTTGAGAGGTATGTTATAGACACTGACATCTGTCCCTGTTTCTGCAGTACTGCACCTCATTGAAAATGTCCACAGCATTCCCCAGCTGTCTGCTGTACTAAATATGTGACCGAGCTTCATATAACACCATACACAGAATGACAGTATGTGAAAAAAAAATGACATAATAATTCCTCACATGCAAAAGATGTGAATACTTTTAGATTAGAACCATCAACACCATCACCCATGCTAACTTCCCTAATCCACTGAGCCACAAATGTTGCCAGACAGAGGAGTCATTAGTCACACATTCAACAGCATAAATATGTACATTGTTATTTCTGCTTTACATGGGACATAAAATGTGTGTTAGAGTACTAGGTTATAGCCATGAGATTGCCTGATCTGCTGATATACCATTGCTGACTTAGTGTTAAAGCAGTTATATGGGAACACTGCTGTGTTGGGGATGGGAGAACAACAGCACATGATCTGCTGGGATAGACAGTAGTCCAAATATCATGTGACTCTACTATTTAACATCTCCCTTGACTTATGTAGTGAATATTCTAACCATGAGGCCTAGTAATTAGTAGGGGACACATACTATTGGACTGGGTATCTGTGGATGTTACAGCTGTCCAAATAGCCCACTATATTTCTTTGCATAAATGCAGCCATACATACAATACTGTATTATATTAATCCTGACAAGTAGTGTGTAGGTTAGAGACTTACCTTGTGAACACAGCAGTTGATAGAACTATAGTTCAGGGCTAACTATGTGTGATGCAAGCAGTACACAGCCAATACATGGATAGGTACAGGTTGTGTGGGTTACCTGGCATTAACAATTTTACTATATGTATGTGAGTAGGAGTAAGGTGTAAGTCCCTCGGGCTCTAGGTTGTCAGTGAATGTGCTATGCATTGTCTCTTAGCCAAAGTCTACCTGCAGGGACATCATCAGGGATTCCTCCTCAGAGTCTTCCTGTGAGTGTGGCTGTGGTGACCTAGGCAGTGGTGTGGGGGGGGGTTGTGTATCCCTTTCCTTTGCTTCTTATCCTGCTGCAGCAGTTTTCACAGGATTATATTATGTAGCATGGCACATACTGTGAATATCTGTGCACACGTGGCTGGAGTGTACTACAGGGCTCCACCATATTTATCGAGGCACCAGAACTGTGACTTCAGAAGCCCAAACACATGCTCTATGATGTTCCTAGCTTGCGTATGTGCCTCATTATGGTGTTCTTAAGTGGGTGTGTGTGCATTTCTGATGGGTGTCATCATTACGGGTCCAGAGCATAGCCAGCATCCCCCATTAAATGGCCATGTGGGATGTCCCCCCTAGCAAACATCTGGTACAGCTGTGATGCATGCCAGATATGGGAGTCGTGATAACTGCCAGTGCTGCAAGCACACACATTCCAGATAATGCCCTGGGCATTACACATGATCTTGCAGTTGAGAGAGTGGTACCCCTTGCAGTTGATGTAGATTCTACCCTCCTCACTGGGTGGTGACTTAATGTGTACATGAGTGCAATCTATGGCACCCAGTACTTCAAGATAGTGTGCTACATGGTAGAAGTGTTTCATATTGCTGGCCCTCACCTCAGGGGTGAGGGGAAAATAAATGTACTCACTGACATGTGGTAGCATGGTATCCAGGAACTGGTGGAGTACCCCGGATGCTCATGCCTGAGAGACCCCCATCATGTTCTCAGTTGGTCTTTGGAAGGTACCTGTAGATAGTATCTTAAGGGCTACACATACTTTTGTTTCCACTGGGAAGGGTTCCCCTCTGTTGGCTCTGGGTATGAGTTGAGGGCGGCAGAGCTCAGTGGGTTCTCGTAGTATGTCCCTGTCCACCTTGTAGCACTCTACAATCTCCAGCTCATGTAGCTCCTGGAAGGTTACTCTGGGCTTGAACACTCTCCTCCTTCTCTGCCTAGGCCTATTGTCAGCAGCAGCAGCAGCAGCAGCAGCAGCACTGACCTCAGCATCTAGCACATACATATATAGCAGACTTGCAGCAGCCCCTAGCATTCTTCCAGTTAAAATTCCCAAGTCTGTACTCCAGTGGTGCAGGGTATGGGGGAAGAATCAGAATGTAGCATGTATGCATACTTTATAGTGCTCTGCTGTAGGTGCTGACTCTATGATTTGCTACCTGTGATGCATTGCACTTGCCTAGTATATCATTAACATCATTTAATGGCCCTAGTTTAAGTTAAACAGGGGTCAAAACTAGTTAATATGTCATTGTTTTTTAGATGCACTCAGCACTTAGCATGTTGCGCAAACAGGCACAGCTAAGCTGAAATAAGCTTAGACGTTATTGGACACACCCTCCCCTGATGTCAGCTACGTTCTCTGTAAACACCAAATAGTTCTCTGCCTACACAAAGGGGATATGCGGACATGATTACCCCTTTATGCTATCCAGTAACTCCACCTCATTTGCATAGGGATCCGTGCTCACAGCCTGGAAACTACATGCTTCAAAGCCCTACACCATTAGCAACAGCTCCAATGCACCATTGTACATACTCCATGCAGGGTCCTTTAATTCATTTCTGTCACATAATATTAAGTTTGTTTTTTCCAATTTTTAAAAAAAAATGTATAAAGCATGTTTGCTCAGCAGTGCAAGATGCTGTGCAAACATGCCCAGATTATTAAAAAAAAAAAATTAATTTATTTCCTTTAATTTTTCAGACACACAGAGGATAGTTTCACTCATATCTGTACATGGTCTGCCATTTCTGTCCATCTATCTACATTTTTACAGCCCCTTTTATCTGTCTACATTCCTGTACATGGAGTTTTTCCATGTACACTATGGACACTGACATGGGGTCTGCAGAGCTGCCTATCTGCTTGCCGGATCACTCTACCTGCCTCATTTGCATGAGACTCACCTGCTTATCAGGTAATTTACATGCCATGGAACTTCCCGTGTTGGCTTGTGCATGCAGGCCACCCAGCAGTGTTTACTGAATCTAAAACCTGCTTACTTTCATGTAAGCAGTGTGGTACAATGCCTACATAGTAAAAAAGACCACGTAGGCTTTATTAAATTCCCCTGTATGTGTATACGTTCTTTGATTACTAAATACTTCTCAGTTTAGAGGGAAAAATGTGTCTGCCACATTCCTAACACCAGCTGTCTTAGTACTTGAGATTTCTAATTCTGCACTGAAGGTCTAAAGACCCCGACAGCTGCATAACTGTTGATTTAATCATGCCCTACTTGCCATGTTATGTGTGTTGTCTGTACCGACTGCATTCCATTGGAACTGCTATAATTAATTTTTCATCTGTCTGTATAAGCATAGTTTGACAAAAGACTACTTTTTAAAAGAAAATAAGTAATCAGAAGAACCTTTCAGGTGAAATAAAAGTAAATAAATCTGAGCAAAATACTTTTCTGTTCACTTTTTAAAGTAGAAACAAAACTGTTAACAGTTTTAATAAAATATAAACAATTTTAGTCTAAGTGCCATACCACTGCAGTGTTGTAACCTTGACTAGAGACTTGTAAACAAAGTTATAGATGAAGTGCTTTGTGTTGCATTATCTGTCTAAAAACAGAGAAACAGAGGTGACTAACTATAACAGCAGTGTTTTGGAAAGAAACATTAAAATTAGGATGAGTCTTACTGCTAGTAATACAATACCATTGCCAAGTTCTACAAAGGCATGCAGGTAAACGAACCATACTCAGTTTTCTGCGGCTCTTTCACATGCATTATTTTAAATACTTTGTGACTCAGATTCTCCGAACAGTAAATCTGTTTGACTTATGACCTGACAGGAAACTTAGTAATACACTTTGCATTCCACATTCTGTATACTTGTAACACTATAATTATTTGGCAAGTTGTAAAACCACTGTTTACCTCCTGCTCCAAATACTGCCCAGGTTTATTAGGTATGTTTGCAATTAAACTGCAGTATAGCATCTGTGTTACTCCCCATTGTGGGCTCACCACTGCAGTTGTTGCCATAGTGGCTGCCTGTTTGGAAATAGGGTAATTGAGTTTGTAGTTCTGTTTGTCACTATCAGACATAACTTTTCAAAATTTATCAGATACACATATCACACACACGTATGTGTATTTACATGTGTTTTGTATGTGTGTGTGTGAATATGTATATAATATATACATATTTGTATAGACAGACACAGATATATAGATGTGAATACAGGCTTTAAAGTTAGTAGATGTTTTCCAAAGCTTAGGACATAGGATGAAGCAAGATTTTGCTCTAGAGATAACCAGGCTACTCTTTGTGTTCTTACAGGAACACATTTAATTATGGACACCTGATGAGAGTCTGTTTCCAAGTTGTGGACAGACATCAAGGTGAAGAGACTTTAAAGAGTAGTGTTAAAAGAAAAAATGAGACCCAGGTGGTGGACACAGCCATTTTGTCTTTCTGCGGTGTCTCTTTGGGTAAAGTGGCAAGAGCCTGAATATGATTTGGGAGTGGCTGCAGTTCGTTTGCACATGACCATTGGAAGAGAGAGCAACACAATGTAGTCCATAACATAACTGCTATTTTTTTTAGATTTGTTGTTGCTCTTCATGACAGATGTCTGCTGACATTCTACCGCTCTTCTAGTTTTCATCTTGGTTTATTTTGCAGAATGTTATGGGAGGTGAATGAAAATCATAAGTTACACATCAAAATACTGAAGTCCCTTAACAGTCTTATTGTTAATCCATTATGTATGACATCTTGTTAAGTGGGTAGTCCCTAAATTTCATAGTTCATTTACATCAGGGACATGGGAAAGAAACCCCATTTAGATTGCACTTAACATGCAGATGATATTTTTCATAAAAAGAGAATGTAGTTTACAATAGTAAGCAAAAAACAATGGTAACATCACATCAGGACACACAGCAAAACATGATTTCCAGTAGCCGACTCATCATTTGTCAGTTTATGTGCAAATAAATATCATAACTAAGTATTACAGGAATCTTCAGGTTGGAAGAAAGTGGTTATCTAGCATACTGGTTATTCCAGAAAATAAATTGGATGTCTTAAGACATTTTTATACTAATAAAGTTAACTTGTTGAGCATTTGATAGACAAGGGTACCATGGAAAATGTAGTAAAACAACATAAACACTCCCTGGGATTCAGTAAGCTTTTTTTTCCCTGCAGGAATAGTGCAGCAGCTCCTGCACGGAATATGGCCTCCAAGCAATCCAGTAAACAAGGCTGGGGGCGTGCACGAGCCTGCCAGCACTATTCTGGCATGGACACCACTGAATAGTGGTAATTACCTCATTTGCTGGTGAAAAATATGCAAATGAGGTGAATTAGTGATTCTGTAAACAGACAGGCATCCGTGCCAGAACAGTGTGAGGTGCAGAAATGTATTTGGTTGCAACTGAGTACATTTCTTCAAAAATTAAAATGGAGGCATGACAGCTCAAAGAAAAGCATGTATTATAATCATTAGGCATGCCAATGGCCAAAAATATGGCCACTGGCATGGAAAAGTGTTGCAAAAATATGAAAATCAAAGTTTTTTTTTTTTGGCTGATTTTGGTCATTTAAGTATAGCACTTTGGAGTGCAAACAGGATCGTGCCAAAAATAAAAAAAAAACAAAATGTGAAAAGTCAATTTTAAGTGAAATCTGCATTTTGCCATTATAGTGTATGGCATGCAGAATCAAAACAATAACAAGTAACACTAGTTGCTAAGGAGGAAGACTCTGGTGTAGTGCCAGTGAGCACATTTACTTCCCCAGCACCAATGAGGAGAGGACCAGCAATATGTGCCTCTTCCACCATGTAGCAGACTACCTGGAGGTACTGGGTGCCATAGACTGCATACACATCCACATCAAAGCACCACCCGGTGAACAGGGCAAGGTCTACATAAACCACAAGGGCTTCACTCCATCAACTGCCAAGTCATGTGCAATGCCCAGGGCATTATCATTAATGTGTGTGCTGGCAGCTCTGGATGCTATCACAACTCCTACATCTGGCATTTCTCACAGCTATACCAGGGATTTGCCAGGGGGGGGACATCCCATATGGCCATCTGGTGGGGGATGTTGGCTATGCACTGGAGCCATGGATGATGACTCCCATCAGAAATGCACACACACCCAGTCAAGAATGCCATAATGAGGCACACGCACAAACCAGGATCATTATAGAGCATGTGTTTCGGATGCTCAAGTCACAGTGCCACTGCCTTGACATATCTAGTGGAGCCCTGCAGTATTCTCCAGCCACATGTGCACACACATTCATAGTATGTGCCACGCTACACAATATGATCCTGCAGAAACATCTGCAGCAGGAACAGCACGGGGAAGGGCCACACAGCTCCCCACCATTGCCAAGGTCTCCACAGGCACAGAAGGACTTGGCGAAGGAACCCCCTGAGCCAGCTCCTGTAGGTAGATGGAGGCATGCCCAGTATGGCCTGGCTTTGGCAAAGAGGTAACGCATAAGCACACACACTGACACTGTAAGAACCCAGGGACTGACACCTCTCTCTGACTTGCACACACAGTAAAATGGATGCCACACACATCACACTACCTGTACCTTACCATGTATAGGCAGTGTACTGCATGCATACGACATAGGCAGCCCTCAAGCATCATCCTCACAACTGCTGCAGGCACAAGGTAAGTCAGTCTTCGTAACAATAAATCAATGCATTAGTATGTTCTGGTAGCATATCTATGGTATTGCTGCATGCATGCAAGGAAATGGAGTGGCCTACTGGGATAGCAGCAGACAACTGACAGCTATGTGGGAAACCAGGAAATGTTTGCCCAGTACTGGCCTCCCCACACTATGCAGTAGTTCTCAAGGTGACAAATCCCACTGCAGTATATGTGGCGGGGGGGCATCTAACGGGGGGGGTCATAGGTCACAGGCATGGATGGCAGCAGTGTGGGGGTCTCATACTCACCCTTCAGCCTCACCCAGCAAGTAAGCCATAGAAAACCATAAAGAAATGTCTGGCAAAGACCCACAAATGGCGACAATGATGAAATATCCCCCTACAGACTTACACGGTGATAGCACAGCAGGTCTTGCAGCTGCAGTAAGGCTCTGAAGGGTAAGAAGTCTGAAACTCTAATGTATACCATTACAATCTGACATGTGGTCTTTAGTGATATGCCTCTAGTCTCCAAGACAGGACACAATACTATGCTATATGGAACCAAAATGTAAAGCAAATATCAGCACAGTCTGTGCAAATGTGTACAGTTGACAGGTGTGCCCCCCACACCCATATTCTCATAGAAATGCAGTAACATGTATGTTTGCAGGGAAATAGCAGCAGAGCACACATTGCCAGAGCTGTCCCAATCAACATGATAACTTGTTGCATGTCCACAATATGCAGGGGTCAATGAGCTATGTATATGTGTGGTTAATACTGTCAGGATGTGGTCAGCACTTTCTCCTGGCTGTTGTATTGTAGTGGCCTAGGTACAGTGCTGTCTTTGACAGGACCATGTTCAAAGAACTGCAGTGCCAAGTATTCTGCATGTCAGCTACACCTACAGTAGGAATTGTATACACTGTCCAGATGTCAATATCTATTAATGCAGAAAAGCTGCACAGGTCATGGACAGGGGGCCACACATATGGACAGTACACAGCTTGGAGTAACCTACACAGTGATTACCATACCTCTCAACTCTACAGACCTATTGCAGAATGTCCAGAGGTTTGCATCATAAGTGTGGTCTGTATAACATGAAATAGTGGTTGTCTGTCAATTCACTGGCAAATGAAGCAAGACTAAGGTCAGAAAATAATGACAGATGGTAGGGTCAGACTTCATACCCCTATAGAAACATGCATGCTAATGCAAAACCTGTTATTGAATCACCTTTCTAGGTTTGGAAGGCCAATACTTAAAAATGTTCCCTATATTTAGGCCTCTGTCCCCAAGTCACTTATGGCTTTGTCTAGATGTCTGGCTCTCAAAAGTTGAGAGGTATGGTGCCTAGTAGGACAGCAGGTACCTGAAGGTCAGCGTACTGTCTGTGTATAAAAGGCTGCCACCTTTCTGTGTCAGCACTGACAACCAGTCACTGGCTAACAGCCATACCCCTAGAATGACACAGGTTGTCACAGAAGGAGCACAAGTATGCCTTATATATCTGTTCTGCTTGTCCTAACATTGCATTTGCCTGCCAACTATTTTCAAAACAAGAAAGGGTCATGTCAAAACAGCAATGGCAGACAGTGGGGAAGCAGATGCCAAACCCATAAGAGCAAACAAGCAATTACCAAATCTGTCTCCCAACTGTCTATGTTTGGCAGGACAGTATTAATACCCTGCCCCCATGTGTGGGCCTTTGTCTGACTGTCATATTTGGGCCTGTGCAGATTTCAGTCTGTGATGGTATGACAGCTAGGCCCACATGTAGCATTGTAATAACATATAGCAACACAAACTGTCTAAGGACCACAGCAAACACAGCAAATGGAGTGGTGCAATGATGAACAACATGCTAAATAGGTGCACTTAGAGATGTGCGGTCCACAAGCCTGTGTGCAATGTAACAGCATGTACCCCATCCACATCAGAATTACAAATACATAACAGCAGCCACTGTGGCCAAAGCCTGTGACTGGGCTACAGAAGGACATAGAGACACACATAAGGGGAAGGGGAACCACTGGCCAGACAAATGGAAAATGTGCACACCAGAACAGATTGTGCAGTAACACAGGTGCCATGCAGTGTAAGGAGTAAATAAACATCACCTGCAAATACACAACACACCCATATAAGTGGAGGTCCACAACAAAACAAAACCCAATGGACACCTCAGAGGCAAAATCACATGAGAACCCCACAAACCTACACACCTACACACCACAGACCATGTAGACGCCACACACAAGGGTCTTACAAACACTAAGGCCTTACCCCAAATTCCAAACACCTACCCTACACAGATAGGCTAACAGCACTGTCTCTTTACCCCGTTCCATACAGAGTCTGCTGAGGTGACCCCTGTCTGGCATACAAAGCAATCCAGACCCTTCATTGATGGAACTGTTGCACATCTGGAACTCAAGACCCACTCCATCAACCTGTAGGAGCAGCATCAACCTGGGCTGTGATATCAGTATGGCTTGTTGGTGTGACAGATACGTGGACCACACACTACCCCACCTGTAGCATACACTCCCTGTCAACAGCAAGCCAAGTGCCTCAATATCCCTAGTGGTGTTCTCCCTGTATAACTGCATGGGAAACACAAAATACAGACCTCTGATCCCACCTGTGTCCCTGCTGGACAGGGGGTCTATGTGCTGACATGTTGTAACATGGGCTACACTCTCGTCTGCATGGGTTATAAGGGCTTCAGGGCCAGTACCCTACTAACGTCATAGCAACCTATCAACCTATACACAACTGTCTGTCAGTGGTTCACCACATTACTCTGTACTGCTCTGCCACTGACATACCTGGAAGTCACAGTGTTATGTGGAATATACTACACATATAATGGACATTTCTGCACAGTAGAATGCACTCTGTACCCACAACCATATGTCCCAACCTCTGACAGCAAGACAGCTGGACAAGGTCATAAATAAAAGTGGGACAAAGGCATAATGGCAGGCACATGTTGTAAATATTGCCCTTACATACTGAGAAAGTTACCACAAAGCAAGTGCAAAAGAACAAACAAGCAAAACCAAAACATGAGGTGCGAGTACCAATCCAAGACACACGAAAAGATTCCACAAAAATACTCCAAAGATCTTGAACGCCAATTTATTTTAAAATAAAATGCATTTTCGCCGCTACAAACAAGAATCAGCTTCCTCAGAACAACATCACTGAAAGGCGCCAAAAAGCATTTTAAATATGTACAGGAAGTTCTTTAAACAACATAATTTCCTGTCTTGGCGCTCATAAACATATTCAAAAGCAGAGGGTAGAAAACTCTTATTTGCAGATTAAACTAAAGTATGCCTGAAACAAAACACCAAATCACTAAACGCAAACCTTAATACCTAAAAAAGTTAATTATTTAAAACTGGTGCGCACCAGTTTTAAATAATTAACTTTTTTAGGTATTAAGGTTTGCGTTTAGTGATTTGGTGTTTTGTTTCAGACATACTTTAGTTTAATCTGCAAATAAGAGTTTTCTACCCTCTGCTTTTGAATATGTTTATGAGCGCCAAGACAGGAAATGATGTCGTTTAAAGAACTTCCTGTACATATTTAAAATGCTTTTTGGCGCCTTTCAGTGATGTTGTTCTGAGGAAGCTGCTTCTTGTTTGTAGCGGCGAAAACGCATTTTATTTTAAAATAAATTGGCGTTCAAGATCTTTGGAGTATTTTTGTGGAATATTTTCGTGTGTCTTGGATTGGTACTCGCACCTCACATTTTGGTTATACTGAGAAAGTTGGTAGGATAAGGGGTTTTGCATTAGCAGGAATTGTCTGAAGTTTATGAAGTCTGAAACACTAATATCTGTCATTATTTTGTAACATCAGTTTTCCATTATCTGCAACTAACTTGCCATAAAAACATAGGTTTATATAGACTGGACTAAACTTCTAGACAAACACCTGGACATTCTGCCAAAATATATACAGTTGAGAGGTATGGCCACACCAGGATATGACCTTTCAGGTAAGAAGAATATCAGACAGACAGGAGATCCCCAGCCAGTATATCACCAAATTGCTGGACTGTTTACACAGCTTCATCAGTCAACCAGCTGTAGCCACACCTCTCAAATGGCCTTTTGGGCAGGAATGTATATAGTCGGGCTCGTAATATTGGTCTGTGCATCATACATCTTGTATCCATCTGGTAAAGCACTGTACTGATCTGAGGATGTCTGTCACTAGGTAATGACACAATACATTGCGGTGTCAGACTTCAGATATGTCAGAAAATGTCTGCTAAAACAAACCCAATACCCTTAGGAAAGTCCTGTTTACTTTTGGGAGGTATGGCTGTAGCATACAAAACCCCAGACCAGAATACACCTGTCTGTGGAATGGAGTCCCGCTCTCACTATAGAAGGTCACACTGGGCATGCTGTTACACTTAGAAACTCACAGGCCATGTTAGAACCCACATCAGACTATATAACTATATTGTGCATATATGTCTTTGCATACAGACACTTATGTACACCTTAACTGTCCCTACACACATCCATCAGACAGGATTACCCTCACCTAGCTGTAGGTGGCCCATGTGTGATATATCTGCATCTGTTGCGCTTGATACACAGACATATATATAGGCAACAGATAATATGTCAAGCATACATACACATAGATGTGGAGAAGAGAAAGACAGACATTGATATATAGAGAGAGACACAGGGGGACACACACAGAGTGAGTCACACACACGGATACCCCGAATGGCATAGAGTAATGTCCTGCTGCAGACAGCAGCATACCGGTTGTAACCAGTCACACATGCCAGCATGAAGGTGAACTCCATTGTGTAATAGTACTGAGGTGGGGCTTATAATATGACATTACCTGCCTGTGTGTCTGTGTGTGTGTGTGTGTGTGTGTGTGTGTGTGTGTGTGTGTGTGTGTGTGTGTGTGTGTGTGTGTGTGTGTGTGTGTGTGTGTGTGTGTGTGTGTGTGTGTGTGTGTGTGTCAGTAGGTCTAAGTATTAGGAGGCTGTTCCCACTCAGTATACTTCCCATTGCCCTACTTCACAAGATCTGCTGTTGTCATTCACATTAGAAGTACCATTGGACACCTGTCAGCCTTCTAAGCTCTGTAGTGTATGTGATAACTGTGTAACACTATAGTACAAATAACTAGACAGGTAGGGGTTCTAATTTCATTCCTGGCAAATGTAACTGTGGGTGTGTGAGTGTTTGTTTGTAGGTGAAACAGGTTTAGGCCTTTCCCACACAGTACACTTCCCACTGCCCAACTTTAGCAGTCCTGCTGATGTCATTCCCAATAGAAGTACCTTTGCACAGCCTCAGCCCTATAAGCTCTGTGGCGCATACAATAACTATGTAACAGCATTGTACAAATACCTAGATAGGCAGGGGTTTTAGTCCCAGTTCTGGCAAGTGTGTTTGTGTATGTTTATATGATGATGTATTTTGAGGACTTTCCCACCCACAACACTTCCCAGTGCTCTACATTAGCAGTCCTACTGATGTCATTCCCCTTAGATGTACCTTTGCACAGCCCCAGCCCTATAAGCCCAGTGGTGCATGCAATAACTATGTAACAGTACAGTACAGATACTTGCATAGGTAGAGGTTCTATTCCCATTTCTGGCATATGTGTGTAGAAGTGTGTGCATGTTTGTAGGCTGAAGTATTTTGAGGACTTTCCCACCCTGTACACATCCTGGTACCCAACTTTAGCAGTCACCTTAGAAGCACCTTTGGGCAATTGTCAGCCCTATAAGCTTTGTAGCACGTGCAATAACTGTATCACAATATAGTACAAATAACTAGATAGGCAGGGGTTCTATTCTCAGGTCTGGCAAGTGTTATGTAAGCCTGTATGTTTGTAGGGTGAAGTATTTTGAGGACTTTCCCACCCAGTGCCCAACTTTAGCAGTCCTGCTGATGTCATTCACCTTAGAAGCACTTTTGGGAACCTGCCAGCCCTGTACGCTCTGTAGCACATGTGATAACTGCATATCACTATAGTACAAATAACTAGATAGGCATGGGTTCTATTCTCAGGTCTGGCAAATGTGTGTGTGTGTGTGTGTGTGTGTGTGTGTGTGTGTGTGTGTGTGTGTGTGTGTGTGTGTGTGTAAGTGTATGTACAAGGGTTTGTAAGTGTGTAGCCTGCAGTACGTTGAGGACTTTCCCATGCAGTACACACCCCAGTGCCCAACTTTAGCAGTCCTGCTGATGTTATTCACCTTAGAAGTACTTTTATGCACTTGTCAGCCCTGTAAGCCATGTAGTGCATGCAATAAATGCATAACACTATAGTATAAATAACTAGATAAGCAGGGTTCTATTCTCAGGTCTGGGAAATGTGTGGGTGTGTGTATATGTGTATGTAAAAGAGTTTGCAAGTGTGTATGTTTGTAGGATGAAGTATTTTGAGGACTTTCCAACCCACAACACTTCCCAGTGCCCTACTTTAACAGTCCTGCTGATGTCATTGCCCTTAGAAGTACCTTTAAACAGCACTCAGCCCTGTAAGCTCTGTGGCATGTGTGATAACTGCGTAAAACTGTAGTACACATAACTAGATAGGTAGGGGTTCTAAACTCAATACTAGCATCTGTGTGTGTGTGAGACTCACATCATTTGTGTGCGTGCGTGTGTGTGTGTGTGTGTGTGTGTGTGTGTGTGTGTGTGTGTGTGTATGCGTGTGTGTGTGTGTGTGTGTGTGTGTGTGTGTGTGTGTGTGTGTGTGTGTGTGTGAGAGAGAGAGAAAATCATATCCTCTGGGGGTGTGAGCTATACTATTTTGAGGCATGTACCACCCAGTACATGTCCCATCTAAGGCCTGCTGATGTCATTTACCTTAGATGTACTTGTATACTGTTGTCAGTCCTCTAAGCTCTGTGGCATGTGCAATAACTGTGTAATACTATAGTGGAAATACTTAGATGGTTAGGGGTTCTAATCTCAATACCGACAACTATAGTAGTGTGTGTGAAGCATATCCACTCTGGCTATTGTGTGTGTAGGTTATACCATAATAAGACCTGCTGACCAACTATCCATGCATTACTTTAAAGATCCTGTTAATGGCATATGCCTCACATGCACCACGTAACACTATACACCCCATACCAGTCATCTGTACATATATACATGGGATAGCCACATGTTTGCAACCTATATGTGGTCTGTGTCCCCTGACAATGAGCATTTCTGTGATATCATTGCCAAATATGTCACAGTTACCATACTGACACACATGCCAGCATCAGACATTGTACCTGACTGACACATCATGCTGATACAATGTCTGTCACTCTATCACTGGTGCATGTTTGTAGGAGCAGTAGATGAGACCAATCACTATGTCTGGTGGGTTATCCCACCATCCGTGAAGGCATTCACAAGATTACCTGTTCTGAGAGGTTGTGTGTTAGGTCCCAGGCATATAATCTATGTGGAGCATGTCATGTGTACGCAGCTCTATAGTACATACAAATGGATACGTAGGGTTACTAATATGTCTATTGGCAACTGTGTATGTGTTTCTGTATGCACAGCCCCTGTGGCTGTCTTCAGTGTGTGTGTGATGGCTATACCATTTTGTGTGCCTCTTCCACCCTGTGAACTCACCTATTGCCAGCCTAGTGTCAGCCCATACAGATGTCATCCATGGTACAAGCACAGTTACACAGTTTCTAACACCAAGCCACTGTGGTGCAATGGTCATATCACTGTATTATACATTAATAGAAGGGTAGGTTATCTACTCTGTCACCTCCATGTGCATGTGTGTCTCAATGTGTGTCCTCATGCAGTAGTGTGCATGTTTTATATGTGTGTGTGTGTGTGTGTGTGTGTGTGTGTGTGTGTGTGTGTGTGTGTGTGTGTGTTAGATGGCTCTAACATGTTAAGGGCCTCTGAACCCACCATTGGCAATCCTAGCAGCCCCTGCAATTGTCACCCATTTCAATACCACACTACAGTATCGCTGTGCTGTCTGTGTTATGTCTGTGTTATGTATCTAGTACTATAGTTTGTAAGACTGTGCAGGTAGGGGCTGTGCTCAGCCCTTTGTCAGCTGCCCCATATACAGGACTATGACTTTGTGTGCACTACCAGCATGACAGGCCAGATATGCATATGAGATAGCAGACACACATGCTGTTGATTGTCAGGTTGGTCTAACACAGGCTGAGGCCTAAGCTGGGCCATATGGCTGACATCATGCATGTGTGTGTGTGTGTGTGTGTGTGTGTGTGTGTGTCTGGAGGGGTGATGTTTAACTGGGCCGTGCAGAGGAGCTGTGGGTGTCTGGTGGTGACTGGCCTGTGATAGGGATGTGTGAGTGTTTGTCTGCACAACATCGAGTGACATGGATGCCCGACACAGGACTATGTTGGACAGCTGTCGACCATACATGGCAGGATGTACAGTTCACCATCTCCTGGAAGGCATGCGGTAACTGGATCTGCCAGGAGTATCACTGGCACCACCAGGCCCAAGGACAGATGCAGTACTACTCCCTGATGGTGACTGCTGTCTGCTAGATCCATGTTCCTGATGGGATTGGCTAGGACAATGTGCCTATGGCCTGCTCTGGTGTTGTGTGGATAGCACCCTCCCATTGGTAGTGCTGTTGGTACTGCCACTATGGGACTATGAATGTGCATAGCCACATGGGCTCACAGCTGATTATGTTGCTGTCCTATGTCAACCTGGCCAATGCCTTACTCCCACCACATGCTCAAACACAGACATTGCACAGTCGAGCAGTGGCAATGTCTCACCCCCACTGTCTATCCACGATATCGGCAAGATATGTATGGCCTCACAAATGCGTGGAGGTTGTCACGCATGGCAGGGAACACTGCATTCATGACCCTGAGCATCCTGGTGTTGCAGTCAGTATGCACATGTGCCTCCATGATGGACCGTAACATGCATCTGATGACACCTGCTGTGGCACTTGCAACAGGGCCTTGATGGGCAGCAGTCCTCTGTCAAGCACCCCTGTCCATCTGATTGTGTGTAACCTCACCTGCTCTCTGCCTTTGGCTGGTGTCTACACTCACACTTGCCATACTTAACACAATAGCCTGTTCTATGCCACCACCCTTAACCTGTCCATTATCCATGGCTGCTGGGGACTGGGTATGTGTGGGCATACTGACTGTGTGCAGGGACATGGTGGGATACCAAACAATGGCATGGATTCAGGCACTGACAACTACACCTGTGCCTCACTATGACCACACATAATCATGGGAGTCTGCTAAGACACTGACATCATGTTGTGAGGGGGAGAGACACCAACCCCTGTGTTCACTTGTGAGGGGAAGACAACATATGTGAATTAATACCCTGTAGTATTATGTTTGCTGATATATAAACACACACACACACACACACACACACACACACACACACACACACACACACACACACACACACACACACACACACACACATACATACATGCACACACATGCACACACACACTTCTGGTACAGTCTAGCACAGCTGTGACACCTATGGGCCCTTCAGGGCAGACCTTATGGCAGTTCTGCCTACCACAATCCATCTATTTCACTGCTACTGTAAGGCCCACAACAAAGGATGACAAATTCTACTGTGTGATGGGCCTAGTAGCAGAATGGTAATTGTAGCCAAGACCAAGGCTATTGGAGTGAGCTATACAGTGTCACCAAGTCCATATGCATGTACTGCAAGAGCTAACTTACTGCTATACAGACCACACAGTGACAAGGTGTAAGGATATATGATGATAACTGATGAAGGAACAAGACTATACACTATCACTGCAGTACCTACACAGTTCAGTCTCACAGGGATTAATTTCAGACAACATTGTCTGGCGGCACAGTGGTGCAGCGGTAGCATTGTCACCTCACAGGAAGAGGTTCTACAGTTTGATTCTCGGCTGGGTTTCCTTCTGTGTGGAGTCTGTATGTCTTCCCTGCATTTGTGTGGTTTTCTCTAGGTACTCTGGTTTCCTCCCAAGTTACAAAGACATACGTCTGGAGCATTTCTCCCTGGGCCTCCACTAAAAATTGGCTTTGTTGCAAGTCAGGTAAACAAATAATAGATAATAAATAATAAATAATAATAATAATTGCAGGACAGTCTGCAATACATACAGGAAACATGTAAAGTACTGGGTGCATAGCCTCATAAGATGATACCAGGCTATTGGTCCTGATGCCCTCATAAGCCTGGCCTAGGCTTTTGCACATGTCCCTTCCAAGCCAGCACCTGTTTCCCCTGTCCAGCTGGTACATCCATGGGATCCCAGGGATATCCCATCCATTTCCCATGCAGTTGTCCAGCTTCTTCTTCAAGAGGGCTATACACGTACTCTGCTAGACATGGGAGGGAGTGTATTTTACAGACAGTGTACTGTGTGGGAGGCTACACTATCCTGCCAACAAGTCCTATACATGTCACAGACCCTGTGAGGGCCTTGCGTGTATGATGCGTGAGTGGGGTTTGTCTTACAGATATGCAGAAATGTCATCAATGTTGGTTTGGAAATGGCCTTGTATGCCAGACACACGGTCACCTATGATCAGTCTGTATGAGACTGAGTATGGGGACAGGGCTTTCAGCCTACCTGTATTGGATAGGTGTTACAGACCCTGGATTTGCCTGGTCAGGAACCTCTATGGTCTGTGCAACTGCTGCATTTGCTTGGCAAAGTACATGCCAAAGGAGCCATTGTACTTGGTAATGCATCTGATAAGGGTGGAGCACAGGGATGTTGTGGCTTCCTGGTTCCTGGATGAAATACCCATATTTGTGAAGTGGGCCATGTAGACAGCCTTCCATACAATGGTGCCCACACAGTGGGAAACTGTCAGGCTGCTACCAACCTTGGTGTACAAGCTGCCTCACACCTGATTGCATGCTCAGTACATTATTACTGTCATAATTAGTGTGGATGACATCTGCCACAGCAAGGAGAATGATGCCTCTCCTGGTATTCAGTTTGCAGAAATGCTTCTTGCACCAGTCATTAACTGGGTGAGGGCCTCTTGGGGGGATGCTCACATCAGTAGGGAAATGTAAGACAGTGGCAAGCTTGCAAGCATCTGCACACCTGGTCAGCCAGAGACTACTGCTTTTGTCCTGTACCTCAGATACATATATCTCAAACAGCAAGAAGCCCCTAGACCAATCCTTGGGGTACACCACTTTGGAAGACTCTACTACTAGAGGTGGGTTCCACTACTTTGACCGAGTGGGTACTATCATTGGGCCAGTAAGCTACCCATCTGGTAACATACAGGTTAATGCCCAGTTGTGTAGGCGTATGTATCCTGGCTGCCTGGGGATTATTGTGAGAGAATTGGGCTAGGTGAAGGTAGACATTGTTCACCAAATTCCCCTCATTCTTTTGTTTGTTTACCACTTCAGAGAGGTCAACCAGGTTTAACAGACCTGATCTCCCTTTGACAATACCATGCTGTGTGTGCTCAGACATTTTGATGTTGCCAATGTCCTTGTTCATAATGTCCTTGATATTTTCTTCCATACCCTTGCAGAGCAGGCTAGTTAGGCTGATGTGCATATGATTGGCTGGGTTGGTGGATTGCTCCGCCTTTGTGTATAGAGATGACAGTGGCTGTCCTCTGTGCAGATGGGATGACAGTGGTGCTCAGGCTTTGGTTGACTACAGTGCAGAATGGATCTGAGAGCCCATATCTGTGTTCATGTAGAATGCAGCTAGGGATGGTATCAGGCCTATGGAGACTTCTGTGTTGCCTTTGAGAGGACATTACGGACCTGCTTCCTGATGATGAGGGGAGGGGAGCAGGCACTGTGCATGTGAATTTGTACTGATGGGAGACAGGGGGTGATGTTTATACTTCACCTGTCTGCAGATGGTTGCTTATATCTCTGCCATATGTGTATGTGATGTTATTGACCACCACTACAGAGCATATTTGTGTGTTGCCTCTGGGATTGCAGGCACATATGTGGAAGGCCTAGTGATTGGCCTTGGTGGATGTGTCCAATTTGCACTCAAAGATAGCATTAGGGTAATTCACCTGTAACTTTATGTTCTTGGGCAGACCAAAGTGACATTGCTTCCAATAAGGCACCTGTTCCTTCTTGGCCCTGTCCAGGAATTATTTCCACCTATTATGGTGTTTGTGTATTGCTGCTGTGCACCATGGATGTTTATTCCACCTTGAGGGAGATGATGTTGTCCGGTCAGGTATTGCTGAATCCATACAGCTATGTAGGTGCCCACATAGTATTGTGGTGTGGACCTGGACTCTACTGCTACTTCCAACTGATGAGACATTGCCTGTAAAGCTACTTCTACCTGCTCTGAGAAGATGTATAGTCATTTGTGTAAAGATAATTTTGTTTGACCCTGTAAAGGGGGGGGCAGTGGAGATGGTGACCTGAGCAGTGATGGCTATGTGGTCAGATCTTACCAAGAAGGATGAGTCTGTAGGAGTGCTACAGTGACTACTCATGTTGGTTGGG